>NC_088644.1:31768959-31830959 GCF_964019385.1 Sycon ciliatum
CCTGACAGTTCCAAATCCAAATTGCCGGAGAAACGCTTCCATTGATTCGGACATTTACCGACAACACCTAATGACTATGTATTTCAACAGGCTCGCATTGTTACGCTGGGCAGTGCCATACTGCAGACACGGATTCGGCACATCGATCTGGCCATCACAGCCTGAACTAGCCAAGACATGTGCATATTGCACTTTGAATCAGGCCTTGCCAACTTTGAATTGTCTGGAGGAATCCCACACGTTGTCTGTGTACAAAAGGGAAAGGACCAAGGAATTGCAAGTTACGCCTTGGCTCTCCATCCGAGTTTTCTATGTAAGTGAACTTTGTGGGGCTTTTAATCAAGCGTGCGTGCTTAGGTCGATGTGTGAATTATCAAAACTTGTAATAATTATGGGATCCCATTGACCGCAATGTACCCATCATTGACTTGACCGGCGCTCACCCCCCCCCCCCCCCCACACACACACACACCGTCCCAGAACCACCACCACTCGCAATTATATGCTATGGGATACGGACTACATAAATACATGTATACCGGTACACGTGGTGTGTCCCACCATGCGACGAATTCCCAAAGCTTACGGGTGGACGTTCAGGGGCTAGCCAAAGAGAGATGAGAGAGGAAAGGTCTTCTACTACTCCGAACTTCAACTGTTCAAGATGTTATCGGAAACCTGCTACCATTCCCCGTCGATTTCGCCTAGCCTACACGATGGTACACATGCTGTGCCAACCAACAACGTGTACATCAAACTATACATCGCGGACTTAACTCCTCGTGCCACACAATCGGCATGGCCGGCCTGAAGGAAAATACTTCTTTTCCTGGACTACCATGGTCATGGGGTGTACCACCGGAACGGTACACATACTGGCCTGGCAATGTAAGAAAAATAGGAGCGAAGAAGCGGGGAGCCCGGTACACCTGTACTGTGCGCTCGAAAGCACGTGGACACCCCAGTCAACCAGCTCAAGCCATCATTGAATAATTTTGTTTCGCCACGAAGCGATACAACGGAAACCATACACACAAAAAAGGTTGGCGTTCAGCATGCATGCACTCGGTTCTTACCGCTCGGTCTGGCGAGGACAAGCAGCGCAACGCTGATCAGGGCGTAGACTGAGAGAGACATGGCTGAAGTGAAGGGTAAGCGAGTGGCTCGGGACGCCCAAGAACTTGAAGAAGACCAACACCGGCGTGCAACTGCAAGGACCAATAAACTACTTAGTCTGGTGGCCAAAAGTGATGTGACTGTCCGGCACCCAAAAATGGGTGAGTGTTGAGTGAGATTGGTTATTCTGGCCAGGGACTAGTACAATACTACTCCCTGATTCTGGCCTGGTCACGATTTTTCAATGACTTGCAATGCGGTCTACAATCGATTTTCGGGAAAAAGCATGACGTCATATAATTATGTCACGTGACCTATTATGGTTGATAAATATGGTGGTAAAGACACACCTGGCTGGCGGTAAACACACGCCTGCCCACACACGCTCTCTACTACTCTAGGCTGCAAAGTTCTGGCACAGAGCTCTCCTATCCTTCTCACCACCACCACCACCAGTTCGCGCCTGGCGCCTGGTCGATGCATGGCTGGCGGTATCCGGCATAGCAGGCTGGTACATCAAGTAGCGCATGGCACATAGATGATGACACAGCAACGACATAGCTCGATTGCGACGTACGTTTCGTCCCCGCTGGACTCATCACCATGATCACTGACATCAGGCAATCTTCTTCTTGGTCTTGGATGTCTTCATACGGAGCTTGACTCGGGAGAATGAAGTCGAAGACACCATAATGCATGCAGACACCACTAGAGTCTAGTAGTAGTAGTAGTAGTAGTGAGAAGACCCAGGTGCTCGAAGTCCGTACATGGTTTATCTACTCGGGAGTCGTACTGTGCAAATAACCTACAGGATCATGGAAAGAACTGCGTGAAAAGTGCATAAAATGTGAGATGTAGAGTGCAGAAAACAACAAAAAACGCATAAAAAACGGATTTTGCTGAAAATCGCGGGTTTAGGCCAAAATCGCGAAATTTGTTGCATCCGTGGAATCGCGATTTCCTGGAGGGACAGCCTAAGTTCGTACGCCCATAATTTCATGTTCTGTTATTGTATTCGACTCAAATATTTTATGGAGGGGACAGTGTGGTATGTTCTCCTCGCGTAGCAATTTTCAGGGATCTACGATAAGCAGAAGTCCCATACCACGCGAGTGGGTTTTCGAGTGTCCATACGAAATACAAATTGGGTTACATTTCATGCAAAAATCAACTTTGCCAAGATCGATTTCGAACGGACACAGCGTCAAACAGACCTTCACTCAATCATCAAGAGCCAGCTTAGAGCTGACAATGGCCAGAGGAGAAGAATTTACAGAGAACCACCAATCCTTGCAGAAAGGTTGACACTCCTGGCATCTCCACCACTGTTTTCCCGCGGTTTTCACAGCGCAGCTGCTTCTTCTCTGAGCCGACTAAAAACAGCTTGCATTTCGGCAACAAGCTACGCTTTTGCAAGAAATACTGGTGGAGGCACATGCCAAACATATCCCTTCGGTGCTTTCGTCGTAACCGAGGGATTGCAAGTTAGCAATTAGCAGAAATATGGGTAAAGGTATAGTTTAGGGTCCCATTTTAGTGGATCAGCATGCTCTACAGAGTCCCAGGCATGCACATTACACATAGGCCTTGGCCACAACTGACATCGATGTGGATGGACAACCAGTGGTGTATGCAAAATCACCTTACGATGCGAACGAAGACGGCGCAAAGGACCATGAAAATCGCCTGAGTTTGAAGCTCGGTGACGGTGATGCCGTGCGTGTCTTGAACACCTCCATGGGCAAGGGATGGTGGTGGGTAGAAGTCGATGGCGAGTCTGGCTACGTTCCATCATCATTCCTTGGCACTGAGGATGACCTGCGCGGCGCGGAGGAAGCCTCCTGGCAGAACGACGAATATTTTGACTTCTACCCACCACCTTCCCTTGCCCATGGAGGTGTTCAAGACACGCACGGCATCACCGAGCTTCAAACTCAGGCAATTTTCATGGTCCTTTGCGCCGTCTTCGTTCGCATCGTAAGGTGATTTTGCATACACCAGTGGTTGTCCATCCACATCGTATTCGATGTCAGTTGTGGCCAAGGCCTATGTGTAATGATTATGTGCATGCCTGGGAATCTGTAGAGCATGCTGACCCACTGAAATAGTTTGGGACCCTAAACTATACCTTTACCGAAATATGTGTGTATTTCGAGTCACCTCTGATCAGTACGGACTTAGCGGAGTAGAGGGGACGGTTTCAAATAGGACACCGGTTGCAAACCGGAACGGACTCAATATTCACTTTCTCTCTTGGTATTTTGATTAGAAAACATATGTCACAGTGAGACTACGATGTGTTATACTCCGAGCCAAAATTTCATGGCTCTGCGATGACCAGAAGCGCCATATCAAGCAGGTGAGTTTTTGACGTGTTGCTTCGCACTGCGACTTGAGTTTTACGACTTTCGAAAAATCAACTTCTTGTCGCAGGTAAACAGCGGCTCGCCTCTCGCCAATAAAGCACCGCATACCAATCAAAACTAATGGAAGCACACACAAGGCTTATTGTTACTCTATACTGGCCGTCGTGGAGCGATAGCAATTACCTAATTTCAGACCCAGAGTGAATTTGACGTGCACTCTAAAACGTGTCCGGTTTGGAGCCACCTCTGATTTGAACTTTTTTGAAGCGAAAAATTGGGCAACTTGGAGGCATGATGGGTCAACACAAAGGAGTGGCTCAGTTCGATCGACTCTGGCCCCAGAGCAAACTTCAACATTCCAGTTTCCTTCCACAAACATATTTCGAGTGAAAAATCAACGCTGATGATCGGTTTGGGTCTATACAAATTTGGCTGTCAAAACGTCCCGGTATCGAGCCGTCTCCTCTACCCTCGAGCCTCTGCGACACCAAAATTTGATATGAAAAATCAGCGAACTCCAGAGAAACAGATCGGATCGAAAGATGGCCTGGTTCAATCGAGCCTGGCCTCAGAACAAACTTGGACAAGATACCTTCCATCCACGAGCAGGATTCTGGCAAGTGATCATTGGCATTGCCAGTGTGAGTTTCAGCTCGGCAAACACACACTGTAAAAGTGTACGGACTTCGAGCACCTTGGTCTACTAGTACATGTACTAGTGTGTAAGACAGCTGCACTGCACTCTGCAGTGCTAGTGGTGTCTTCGACTTCATTCTCACGTGACCTATTACGTCACACAAATGGCTGCCACGTGCGGACATGACTTTTGGCCAAAAATGCGTAGATCTACGCAGTACAACATGTAGTACCTTTGACAGGCGATAGGCCTGCATGCCGGGAATTTGAAATCTTGCAAACACAGACCTTCAGGAGTCGTCCTGGCGTGAATTTGTCACCGAGAGACTTCGTTTTGACCCCGATGGCTGGCAGGAAAGAGCTCAATGCTAGCACGAAGCTGGCCATTGTAAAGCTGAGTCAGAATGGTGAAAAATCTAGTCAGATTGCCAGGATTTTGGACCTGAACGAGCGTACGTGCCGTAGAGTCATTATGACATTAATTGCCAAACATCATGTCGATGGACGTGTTGAAAACTAGAAGTGTTCTGGCCGGCCCAGGGTGACCAGGGCCAGCTACGACCATCGTCTAAAGATACTCCATATGGCAGATAGATTCAAAACCAGCCGGAAACTGAGAGCTGAAACGACCGAGCAGACGGATTCACGGGTGTCTGGACGAACGGTGCGCAGGCGGCTGCAGAACGCAGGACAGAAGGGCTGCATCGCAGTGAAAAAGCCTTTCATGTAGGCCAAAAATTTGAAAAAATGACTAAAGTTTGACCACGCCCACAGGAACTGGACAGTGGCAGATTGGAGTCGTGTGCTGTGGACTGATGAGTCAAAATTCAACTTCCATGCCTCTGATGGTGTGAGGTTTGTTCGCAGGAAGCCGAGAGAACGACACAGCCTGAATTGTTTGCGTGGTACTGTGAAGCATGGAGATGGAGATATCATGTATGGGGATGCATGTCGGCGACGCGCGTTGGACGGCTTTTCAAGGTCGAGGGCATCATGACAGCCAACCAATACATGGGCATTCTGCAAAATGTCATGCTGCCGTCCATGACGACCAGATGAACAGGCTATTTTTCAGCAGGGCAATCACCAGATTTGAATCCCATCGAGAATCTATGGGAAATGCTCAGCCAGCACCGCCAGGGCAGCAGGAGGGTAAAAAACGATGGCGAGCTCTTCACTGAGTGCAAGCAGGCATGATATTCGATTTCACTGGATATTTGCCGCCACATGGCGGCTATGATCATGAACAGAGGAGGCCCAGTAAATTGATACAGGCTGACTCCAGAGAGTCTGGCCTTAGTTTCTGTAGGGATTAGAACAGTTTAGATGAGAAATAGTTGACTGTACTGTAGATTGTGCAATATTGGCCAAAAGTGATGTCCGGCCGCACATTTGCCATACTCAGGGATAGGGACACAGAAAATATACTTTTGAGAAATATTTTTGAATATTCTTCTCTAGACTTTGAATCTGCTCTAGAAAATGACGGGTGTACAGCTTGTTGTGCCATTTTGTTGAATATAACCGAGAAATCCACCTGCGGACAAGACTTTTGTCCACCACTGTACATGTAGGATACATGCAAAAGGCTATTTGCACTGTGTAAAGTGGTGCATGGTGGTTCACAGCAGGAAGGGGTGTACGAGTTTGCTGTCGCTGCACTTCTGCTATCTCTGCTCCTTTTTGGTGATTTTTGCACAAGAACTCTCCAATTTTAAGTTGCGATATTAGCAACTTGTGAGCTTTTTCTGAAAAAATTGGATGCGATTTCAGCAACTAATACTTGCACTTGTTTTGGCACAGTTGCGAAAAATGGTGGCATCTTTGGGAAAGGGCTAGTCTACAAACGAGTCTCTCTTAATCTTTCATTAGATCACTCCACCAGCAGGTTCGTAACGTACTAAATTTCGCTTTTGGTCGAGGTCTGTCACCCCGAATGTCCAGAAAAAAACTTTAGTTTGGTACAAACTTTAGTTATTTCGTGCCCCCTATACCTAACGAACATATCCAAACGAAACTTTGTACTTAGTCTTGTATAATACCTAAGGCTAAGACCGGTATCACGATGGATTCATGGACTGCGCGGTCGCTTCATGTAAGTCAGTATTATTGCTTATCAGTTATCACTCCCTTAGTATTGACTCCCATAGATTTTTGCCATACCTAAGCAGTCAAATATTCCTGCATATTTCACTCCTTACGGCTATATTGACCGCTTATATTTGACTCCTTTTTAGCGATTGAACACAGGCTTTGGCTAGTCGTGATAAATCTAATATTGACTTCGTACTTGGTCAGTATGAAATAAAAGACCTCGGCTTTTATTTCCTATTCACCTCATAGTCGACATAGACATCTACTCAGTCAATATTACTAGATACTTACTTCTTGTCGCTATGGAGTATGGTGTTCGATGTTGTCAGATCATGTCCCTCATCGTCATCATGGTCATAGTCATAGCAACAAAACATTCCGCACCCAGGCCAAGGCAAGACTACTCGCTCTATGACCAGATCATGCAGATGGCAGTCTGTAATGACTATGTCCATGATTTTGACTTTGAAACGAAACCGCGGCGTAGTCATGGTAGTAGTGGTAGTGACTAGTGCAAGTGTGGCTATGGCGACGGAATACTGAAGAGGGAACGAAGCCAAAGTTTGAAAGAGATGAACTCAGAAAGATCGCAGGAAACGGAGACAAGCGACTGTGTTTGCTTGCGTCGGAGCTACCAAGATATTGGGAACCGAAGCATTTTCTCCATTGATGGCTTAGCCATTTTTACCAGAATGGTACACAGCTAGCTTATTATCGCCGTCGGAAACCGATGTTGAGTCTTTTCGACACATCTATCGGGGTCCCTTTTACGCGCTAGTGTGTGAAAAGCGTAGTGGCCACTGTCCCGCACGTCTCAGCTGATTCGCTCTCCTTGGCACGATGGCATCCCCCGGGCAAGTTTGCATTCGACGCAACGCACCTCAGATGCGCAGGGCAGTGGCTAGCTTCTTTGCCACCTGGGATAAGGTGAGTGAGCTGACTTTGAAACAGGGAATCGTCCAGTATATTATTTTTGACGACGCCCTGGCCTCAGCGGTTTTGAAACAAAGGGAGTGAACGGAACAAAAAGCAGTTCAATAGCAAAGTTGGGGTGTTACCATTACTTTCACTGAAGTTGCTAGAGTGTTGAACACTCTTCTGAATCTTCCATTGGGGATACAAGTATTCTTCTTCTTTGGCAAAAAATAAGTGCAGTCCTGCTCAATGAAATCCAGTGGCGTCTCTCAAGTTTGCGCCTTGCATCATTTCGCAGCCCAGTGTTCGCAGGTCTATGGCTGCGCTACGCGTGGCGCGTACTTGAGTGACACGACTAGATTTCATTGAGCAGTACGCTTGAGCTATTTCATTGCAGAAGTCAACTATCATGCATGCATACCAGGGAATATGCAGCCGGTGAAAGACTGCAATACAACAGTCTTGTTGCTGCTTTTTGTATCATATGTTTATTCTTGCTTAGAGCAATAAGACCGCCAGGTATGTCCTACTGAAGGACTTCATTGCCGTCAATGGCGAGAAGACGGCAGCAGAGCTAGACAGGGAGCTGAACATGTCCGGTTGTCTATTCCTGACCAGGATCGTGTCCTGGTTGCAAATGCTGTGAGTGGATATTTGTGGCCTTGTATAAGACTCCGGTGGGTGAATGGTGGGCCATGGGAGCGCTGCAAGCCTTGGATACGTATGAAAATTCCTCCCATCACAGGGAGAACATGGGTACACTCAGTCCAAGTCCAGGTGATGTCCATGAATGGCACTGGTCAAACACATCCGACCCTTGGAATTTGTTGGCTCGACTTGGGCCTTTGAATATTGAGAAGCTGTTGCTGGGCACAGTTTCAGTCTATCTTGACCTGGCCACCGTAATCAATGAACAGCCAGGTAGTAGAAAACTATTATTCTAATGCGACGGTGAAAAATATTCTTCGCCAGACCTGTTCGAGTCCTGCTGGTGACTGTCAATTTTTTTCTTCAGACCTTTCCCGTTTGCATCTTTCCCTTCAACTAATGAACACCAGGCCCGTGTTGGGTATTTGCTGGACTCACTCTTTTCGGTATGATTCAGGTCTGCACGTGCATCACGAATTTGGGTTTCAAGATCTTTGAGCAATGAACGCAGCCACGTACTGCTTTGGCCTATGACCATAGTTTGAATGTTGAGTCTGGTGCAGTGAAGTAAGAGTTCAAATGAGCTTCCATCATTTCCATGAACATGTATGTATGTGTGTGTGTCCTTTGGTGCGTTTACATTTTCAAATGTCACAAGGCGAGGCACAAAGGAGCAGTTGCATCTACTACTGCAAGCACTGGATATCTTCCTTGCAGCCCCTGGCGGGTATGAGAAGCTTGATCTGCTAGAATTCCATAGAAATGCTATTCATAGTTTGCGCAAGCTCATGTATGAGATGTTTTGAGCACGCACAGTGAAACTTTTTGCTAAAGTTCGTAGCAAATGATGGGTGAAGATCCGATAAGTTGCCTGTGCAATTTGATCATGGCCTATACGTGAGTGCAATCACTTTTTACAACACCATAGCTGCGAAGTTTACCTCGGAGCATTATCCCCGGAGTAAGCACTGCTTATCTACATCCCTTTTCTCACGTCTTTTCAATTGTATTTCTACTTCACGATACTCTCAGCTATAGTCCTGAACTTCTTTTTTGAATTGTTGTTTTGCCTGACTGCATCTCATGCTGTCTTGTTTACAGGAGTGACTCCTTTGTGGATGAAGTCGTGATGATGGGCGGTATCCAGTGCATTCTGGACATAGTGCGCTCTCCGAAGTCATATGAAGTGAGTGCGAAGACCTTTGACACAACAGAGTGTGACTCCACTGAGGACTATATGTTGGACTCAGTAGAGCGCCCAGCCCCTACATGATGTCCAACCCCTATATAGAGTCCATTGGTCCAAAATCCACTGTACAGAGTCCAAACTTGGAATCAACTGTGAGCTCAAAGTTTAGATGGACATCACTCCCTGTATAGAGTCCAGGTAATTGGCTTCACCCTATATATAATCCATTGGTCCAAAATCCACTGTACACTGTGTACAGAGTCCAAACTTTGAAATCGACTATACAGAGTCTTTATGTGGACAACACTTCCTGTATAAAGTCCAGCCAATTACGCATCCCCTATCCAGAGTTCAAAATTAGACATAGGATCTGCTGTAAGCAGTGAATATCAACCAGAAAATTGCCTCTCCCTTTAATCCTTTAATCCTTTATATCATTCACTTCTCCTTTATATCATTCACTTCTCAAGATTAAAAAAAAGTATTGAGGCTCCACTGCAGCCACCTCATTACATGAAAAACCTTACAAACACCATCCTCAAATCAAGTGGTCTCTTCGCTGCAAATTACAATATCTCCATCATGTACTGCTCTCAAAATAATTATTGTGCGCAGACACACATGCACGCACACCGCCAAGGAAATACTAAGAAAAAAACCAAGAACCGAAAGAGAATAGGCTATGATGGAGAGCCAAGGATTATTTATTGTTTTCAAATTATCGCGCGCGCACGCGCGCACACACACACACACACACACACACACACACACACAAACTTATACAATGCCCAGAAAACACAAAGAAGAGTAGAAACACAATACACACGCAACTCCAACAGCCATACAAACGACCACCCATTTACACGTAAAGTCAAGAGGGATGACAAATAATTACTGTGTACGAAACGAATGCATACGTGGACGGGTGCACCCACGTTTACATACGTGTAGTAGTGTAAGACTAAGAGAGTAACATAGTGCAGTAGTCAGCATAATACTAGCACGTGCTGAGAGTGCAATAGCAAGCTTCACCACTGCTCACGGCTATGCAAATGTTTAGCAGCACTCAGCTCCGCTAGCTTCTGAAGATCAGCACACCTGCAACAAATAGATAGCACAAGGATACGCTTATTAAATGCATGGGAGCACACAACTACCAAGTTCTCAACGAATGTGATGCTCAATGAAAATCCATCCACTCAAAGACCTGTGACCAGGTGATGGTAGGTGGGGATCTATTAGTAATACGAGGAATAAGATCGGTTGTGCACACTCAAGACGCACAGACACACCAACATACATGTAGTGTACTCCACAGTGTTTCACTTCACTGCAACTAAATTGAAATGAGATGATTTAAATTAAACAATCTGTACAGCGTTACCGTCATTCAAACAGTCTTCCCCAAATTAGAAATGCAATGATTTGCTGTCACGAGGCAATTTCACTGACACAATGTCATGTTTGTGACATCAAAACGGTTACTTCATGGAATAAGAGTATTAGCTTGAGGAGCTTTTTCTTGTCATCGGCATACAACCAATTCTCCTCCTACTACTAGTACACTGACACTGCGTTTGTGCATCCCATTGTATTTGACATCATGCTAGGGGAAGAGTATCGTGGAGTTCACATAATTATCACAGGGATAAATGCATTTCTCATGAAATAGAATTGATGATAGCTAGACGATTGATGCAAAGTCCTTGCAGTCCTTGAGGACTGATATTATCGTCACGCAACTATTACGAAGTCCTTGATTAATTTTAGAGCATTCACTCAAGCAACATCAAACAAACGCAATACACTCCTTGAAAATGGAACAAAATTCAAGCATAACGACAGAACAGCAGACCAATCGAAACGAGTAAAAGCTTCCTTACCTCAGTCGTCGTCCTGCCACTCGCAGCCATGAGTTTGACAGCCCTTTGACACGGTGGTACAGGCAGCTCTTGTCCAGTCAAACAGGGGATCCTTGTGGCGTCGAACGAAAGAGAGTGTCAGTGTACCTGATTCGTCAGATTTGAACTGTGCTGAACTGTTCTCGTTCTCCAATTTCTGCTTTCACCCCGCGCACTGATGAAATTTAATTCAGAGAACCACAAGACGCGTTCCAGATTTGATTTTGAACGTCTCCTTTTCCTCCTTGGTTACCTCGAGACAGATTACTGGCAGCCATGGCTGAAGTGAAGAAAAGAATGCGCTGCCACGAGGCAAGCAAAACTGAAAAGATGTTTGTTCTCTTTCGGGCACTACAACTACACACAGGACGGCGTGACTGGATAAATATGACTCCTGGACCGTGAATAGGGGACTTGTAGAAAAAGTGTACTCCTTATAGGGGATTGCGCGGCTGGATGGAGCTGATCAAAATTGAACGGACTCTTGGACTCTGTATAGTGGATTTTGGACCAATGGACTCTATATAGGGTGCTGGACATCATATAGTGCATGGACTTTATACTGAGTCCAACATATATCCGGAGTCTATGTATAATGATAATGATAAGGCTTCGAAGGTGGCAGTTAGGGGCACGAAAAAAACTTGTTGTTAGGCCACCTAGAATTAATTCGTTGTTCCGGGTCGCTTCACTCATCCGTACGAGGGTCGGTCGGTCGGGTGTATTTTTTATTTATTTTTTATTTTGTTTACGGCCATGTGCATACATGTACAATTGTGCATATCGAATAGCTTTTGTCCATCAAGCCAGTCGATGAAATCTGACTGTAGACAATCCAGCGCAGCCATTGTCCCATCAGATCCAGGTCCCGTCGAGGACCAGATATTGTCCTCGCTGGCAAACGAGTCTGACGAGCAGCCCTCACCTTGAAAACGTCTGTCAATGAGCGACGCGGTGGTGGAGCTGATGCTGTTTCAGGACCGACTGTTGATATATCCGGATCGGAGATAGAAGACAACGTCGTCACCAAGCGCTGCATCCTGTCATTTGGCTGCTTCCGAGGTCGATGTCTGGACTGCTATTATTAGGGTCACGTGTGTCAAGTACATTTGCATGCACTATAAATAAATGTGCGGTCTCGTGAAAAAAGACGGTCGGGTGACCCGAAACAACGAATTAATTCTGGGTGGCCTTATATACACTATTCACTGGTTTGAGGGAAAAACGCAAACGGATACACTACTACCACTATACTAAGCGTTTGTTATGGTTTAGAAAAGCGATCCTGTCAGCTTTTCTATTATTGCGGTCATATCCCAGGACCTGATTCCTTGGCTGGAGTAGAATGATTGTTGTTCCATTTCCTATTTTGTAATCAGCGTTCCATGAATTCCAACACATTCCAAAATAAGTACTGGTGGAGGAGTTCAACATTTGAAACAAGTAGACTTGATTGACTGAAATTGCAGGATATTGGCAGCTCTCCTCATTTCCAAACTGCTGTTCTCCCTTTTCCAGAATGACAGGTATCACGGTTTGAAATGCATCAAGTCGGCCATGTCGCTGGATTGACCTACCAAGTTCAGCTGTGCAAAATGCGTGGTAAGTACTGCCATACACTGGGTCTCTTAGTGTTGAAACGAGCGTGTCTATAACAAACGAGCAAACAGTTCCACTGACGAACGAGCTATCGAGCGAGTTGACGAGTGTCACTGATGTGGCAAAGATGATTTTTTGATTTTTCAAATTGGCAAATGCCTCGATTTTTCGCCGCTCACGCTCGAATTGCTGCTACTGTCGACTGGCTTCACTTTGGACGGGTATTTGTTGTAGAGTGATCTCAGTGCATTTGTTGAGCAGCCGTTGTTAGAATAGACCGTTTTGCAAAGATTGCAAGTAGCCTTCTTCTTTGCTACATCGCAGGAAAAAACTTCCAAACGACTACAATAAGCGTGATTTCGATCGAAGGGAGAGTTCACTAGATGCACTGACTGTACTGTGATGTGTACGTCGTACCGTATATGGTGCTTCGTTAGGGCAAACGAGCTCGCCGCGCAAACGAGCCGAGTTTCTGGTGAGCGAGCTAACGAGCACCCGGTGAGATCCTGTCAACACTAGAACTTTCTCTTGATCTACAGTAAAACCTGGTGTAAGCGACCTTTGGTTTTAGCGACCACCTGCTCTTAACGACCGCTTTTCCATGCGCCGACAGTTCTACACAGACACTCTGGGACCTGGGTCTAAAGACCACCTGGCTTTAACGACTGCTTTTGCTTGCACCGTGGGGCGGTCGCTTAAACCAGGTTTTACTGTTCTATCCCTCATCAAGCACTGGGTAGCTTACTCAACAGTGCCCGGTCTCAAAGTCTTGAACCAATAGTTTAAAGATGCACATGTTTGAATGCCATTGGAACTTTCATTGCCCTAGTTTTCAAGTGCTGGGCAGCACCGGGTCTATTTCCTCAATTGCTTGCGAATCGTACAATAAATGCAGAAAAACAGATCATCACCCAGAGCATTCATAGTGTCAATGTACACGGCCATGTCGTTGTTCTGTCGGTGTGATACGTTTCAGCGGTCGTGTGCATCGGAGAATGTCTGGCCGTATCCAAGGACGCTAAGACCCAGTCGCTGGCCAAGGAAATTCTAGAATCTTTACCCGTGGTAAGTTAGGGTGTACCGTGAAGTCTCTCCTGTCTAAGTGCATGTACAGCAGAATGTCGGTTTTCCGAACGTCAACTATCTGAACAGCCAATTTTCCGAATTGCCTGTTTGCACTGAATTCAAGGGACGAAAATGAGTTTTTAATGATTTTCCTCACCCTGTGCAGCATTGGAAATGGTGCACAGGGTGAATGCCAGCAGGTTTGTGTCAGATTTTGTCCCCATTGTGTCATTTTGAGGAGCTGGAGTGTGTTTAATTCCTGTGGTACTGCCGAAGAGAATGAGAAACGATGAAACCCGGAGAGAATGTGCATGGTTTAGATTGATGTGTGCCCGCTCCCTTATCCAAACATACTCCTCTTCCAAACACCCTGGAGACAACCTGGCGCCCCGAGGGGTACGGAGGATAGGCACTCTACAGTATGTAGGAAAGAGCGCACGTCGAGAAATCTCACTGTAGGTGATGGTGATATGGATGATTGCCAGTGGCTGCGTTGGGGCTAGGAAAGGCATGCGTGGCTCAACCCAAGGTACAAATTCAGCCGCTAGTTGTTTTCGAAGTCCTCTTGCACCGTGTCAAGGCAAGCTGTTGGCAAATCTGCAGCTTTTCTTCCCGGAGCCCATGCATATGCCCGATTTGCATTTCGTGTACTTTTGTTCAGCGCAACGAAGCCTACCTTGGACAAGTTCATTCGGCATTTGTGCAAATTCTCTCTGCACAGTCATTCCAGGCACGCTACTATGCAACGATCTCACTCAATTCTATACAGGTGAGCGCGACGTTCAACATACTTTGCAAGACTGGATGTATGGGTAGATGTATGCAGACCGCTGGCTACACCTTCAAGCTCATGTAATGCTGCTAGAATTTGAATGGAATTGTCAAACTGTTTAGTGCTCTCGAAATATTTCAATAAGTACATGCTTGCTTTTGCCATGGTTACTTGCGGAATATAATAAGTTGATTTCCTTAGTGTGTGCGTTGTCTGCCAACTGACGTGACGTGACATGCGATTGCTTCAGGGGCGCCACACGGTACGACCAGTGCGACCATAGTCGTACCACTTTTCGTCCAGGATGGTCCGGCCAGAGCGCCTGTAGAGCGTTAAAACGTGC
Source organism: Sycon ciliatum (assembly GCF_964019385.1). Classification (NCBI taxonomy): domain Eukaryota; kingdom Metazoa; phylum Porifera; class Calcarea; order Leucosolenida; family Sycettidae; genus Sycon; species Sycon ciliatum. Next base: position 31,783,604 of record NC_088644.1, read on the forward strand.
CCTGTTGGCGAAAGGATCTGATTTTTCCTGGGGACAACTCCGGACCCCGGCCGTGCCAGTACCCACTGCGCTGTAATGCCCCTATGCTTTGTGACACGACAGAGCAGATCAAGTGAATGACAATGCGCAGCTGACTACAGTCAGAACCGATCTTGGCAGGGACTCGTTATGTGTGAACAGCATGGATAGTTCTGGGGACAGACAATACCATGCGTGCGTGTATTAGTAAGATGGCTGTGTCAAATTGTTTGAACAACGTGGACTGTGTTGCACCGTGGACTGCGGTGCATGCTTTCTACCCGTGCAGAAGCAGATGGACAAGCCGCCAGACGCTGGGATCATAAAGCCTCTCGTCAACCTGCTGGAATGCTCTAGCGTTCACGTTCAACAGGAAGGTGGGTCACAGTGGATATACTCTCATGATTGTCCTACTTGTATGTGTGAAATAGGGTGACTGTACTCCCAGGTCTATTTGGCTTGGATTGGCTGCCTGGCTATAGCCATCCTCACATTCTCCTTGCGGTAAAAGCGTTAATGATATTGGCTTGTGGCATGAGTGTGTGCATGATAAAATACAAAACAAATAACATTCCACCCTAGATTCGGCCTCTTGTGATCAACTTGATCAAATGGTCGAATTGTTCAGGAAGTAATTATGGTGTTCCCCTGGCATAGCTATCTTGCTGCCAAAGCACCATGTATAACCAGGCATTGTATCTATAGTACTGTAGCGTTCTATTCATCCAGTCCCGTTGATTATGGCTCTGCTCTGCACTGCTCAGCCCTGGCATCGAGTCGACTACCTCATGAATTGTTCATATTCGACCATGGTCTGGGCCCAGTTGGCCTGGGTGGGTATAAAAAAATGTCTGTGGGATGCCAACAGACTGATATGGGTGTATATGCCATGAATGTGTGTGTGCAGTTTTTGACCTGATGAAGCTACTGCTTTCCTATGAGAAAATCAAAAAGTCCCTGTTGCAGGAACTGCTGAAGGCCATGCATATTACAGGTTCCGAAACAGACACCGATGCAGCTGACTCGAACGGAGGTAAGTCTTGTGTCCTTTCAGGAAACGTGTTGTAGGTGATTGTATGCGATATGGAACTGTGTATAGTGCAATGCAGTGGGGTTATGCAATATGCTCAGTGTATCCAATGACTGTACATCTTTATCTTCGAGCCATATGTTCTGCTGGTTGAATTGGCGGATATTCATTTGGCACCGTGATTTGCTATGTCGCCCAGCACATCGTGGATGTACAACCAATGTGAAGATGTGGGATTTACATAGTTCTTCATGGATTCGTCTGATGATTGATTCAATTCTTGAAATGCAGAGTTACGGAATTGCAACTGTTTGTCCTTCTGTTTGTGTATTCCGTTTTTTTTTTTGCTTTGGCAAATTGAGCCCTCTGCAGACAGTGAGTGAACCTCACATAGTTCTTCATGTGTGATTTGTACTGTTCCTCGTGATTTTCTGTGTTCCCTCTATGAATGTTACATGTGTAGGCGGATCTGAAACCAACATCACTCCAATGGAGGGTAAGAATTGCAGGACTGAGTTGCATCTTGTGATTGGGAAACTGACCGTTCTAGATTCAACTGGCTATCACCGGACCAACATTTTAGCCACCATCACATATTTCCTACTATGGACGTCATGTGTACCCACCATATCCAGTCCTGGAGATGTCCTAGATAGGACATCACGGAACCCAGCATGCCCCAGCATACATACTATGCTGTTCCCATAGTAATCGTGACACGTGACTCAAAACTTTGTGTCGCGTCCGAGGAAGATGAACATGTCGCACTCAAAACAAACGCAACGAAGGCCTTTCGTCTCAAAAGTAATTAGTTGTCGTTCTCCTGGCGGCTTGCCTCAAGCGAGTCGAGATTCGTATCTTGCCTCTTGCCTTCACGAATTTTATTTTCCTCGTTGTGGAGTACGCCTGGACAAAGGAACTGGCAAGCGAATCGTTTTGGTCGCATTGAAAATTGCAAGTGCACAAGAGGATTGGCGAAGCAATTTGTGTTCGCACTTTCACCAGAGCAGTAGCTGCTGCTGCGATAAAGTTTTTACTTTCGCCATTGGTTTCAGGCAGCAGAAGGATCTGGCTGAAAGCGATGGCGATACGTCCATGACCACCACGTCCTGGGTTGATATCCATGCAAGAAAGACCGTCCAAGGTCCAGTTTTAGCCAAGAGCTGTCGTATCCAAGAAATCAAAAACGCCAACAGCAAGCTTCGGCCAAATAATATCTTCCAGGCAGTATTTTACGGGCCTAGCGCCTGCTGCCTCGTCTTCCTCCTCTGCATGGCCAGGTTTGGGGCGAAATGAACGCACGGGGCGTGAAGAAACCAGGGAGTAGTACTACTCCCTGGAAGAAACATGCCAAAGGCAAAACATTCAAAATTAGAACCAATCGTTTCCAAAGAAGCGCCGAGTGGCTACGAGAAACCCCACATGAAATCCCCAAACGAAAACGGCCATTCGGTCGGGTATTCGATGGCGAATCGAATATACACTACCTCAATCCCCGCCGATGTCTGATATTCTCCGCCTATTCCGTCAAACTTGACCAATTCGGAAAGAAATCCATCGCCATTACGATCGTGCATCCTCCACATACATTCAGAAATGCTCACGCAGCACTTCTTTTCATCGCGTGTGCGCGACCGATGCTTCCATGACAACTCTGGGACAGGTAACCAATCAGACTCATTCAGAGTGCGATGTCCTAGATAGGTCATCTCCCCGACTGATATCATACACTGCAAAGTATGAAAAAGGCACTGAAACTACTGGACCAATCAAATCTGCTTCCGACAGTCCTGTGTTTGATTAGCATTGTACATGGGACAGGGTACAATGTGGCAGCAGGACTTCATAGCCCCTTTCACGCCCTATCAGGTTGATCTCCTATTTGAACATGCGCATATGTGTGTGTATGATGTGCCCTAGCTCATTTATAATATTTTTATTATGTTATACACGTAGATCATGTCCATGATGCCTTTCCCCTGCGCAGGTCCACCGCACTATTGTTTTTAAGATTAACATCATTATTACTTCTGCATATGCATTACATACTATGATCATGCTGGCTTCATCCCTTATCTCCTAAGCTACCCCCCCCCCCCCCCCCCCCCGGTGCGTCTGCCCAGTGTTGACTCCGAGACCCACGGTCGGACGAGCTGCCCAGGCCTCACCACCACTGCCGTTTCCGTGCTGCCTTCTCGATACATACGTATGTACACTGTATATCATGTGCACATTCACATGTCTGAAGGTTTGTGGTTTTTCAATAAAAAAAAATAATAATAATAATAATAATTTGATAGCATTTGGGGTTCGATATTGTTCTTGTAAAAGGCTTTTTTGTATGGATACAATCATGCGACAATTTGCTATAATTATTTTAAACACACCATGTGTACCAGGGCACTACAAGGTCCTTATTGTACAAGTATGTGGCTCAATGATTTTCTTGGGTTTTTTTCAATGCAGCGGCTCTCCCAGACAACATCAAGCAGGCGGCATGTGCCCATTTTATCCAGTGAGCTTGATGATGCATGCATGCAAACATCAAGACCACTTGATAGGAGTGGCTTTCTTCTTTTTTACCTGAAATGGCATAAACTGAGACTCGAAGACTGAGAGCTTTGACCTTGGCCTACCTTGATTTGTTTCAATTCTTTGACAAACCCAGTGTATGTGTACATGCAAGTGCTTTTCCCGCAAAACAGTTAGACCACTATAGTACTTTTAATGATTTCTATGACTCCCTGTGCCTATTCCACAGTCAAATTCTTTCCGAGAACAGTGGATCAAGTGACGCTTCGGTTGTGAAAATACTTGAACAAGTGAGCTACTCCACTCTCCACTCTCCACTACTATGACTGTTCTGTTCTGTTGTGTGTGTTTGTTTGTTTGGGTATGTGTGTGTGTGTGTGTGTGTGTGTGTGTGTTTTTGTGCGCACGTGTGTGTGTGCATGCGTGTGTGTGTGAGGGGGGGGGGGGTGCGTGTGTCAGTGCTTGTGCATGTGATGGCAAACATGGTGGTGCAAGTAATCCTAACTGGGTGATCTATCACTTGGGCTCCATGTAAAGTATAGTTGCGGTCTGGGTACATGTACATAATGGGATAAGTCAAGGCGAAGCACAACCCACAGATCATGTTAATGGGGTCCTTTGGCCGAGGGAGTTGTATTTTGCCGTACTGTAGTAAATGAACGTTTCAGGGCTAAGCGCTTGTAATTCTGATTTGCCCCATAGTACATAGTTATACTGAGTGGACTGTACAAATACTTTGGGCAAGCTCCACTGACCCAATCCATGTGCCTGTCATTCGACTACCCAGAGTATTTAGTGTGCAAGCCGCGTAGCCGGCAGTGTTTCCAGGTTGCCCGAAAACCCCTTCAGGGGTTGCTTATTGCGCACTAACTAGCTGGACCACTACGGTCATTGTAAAAGTCATCTTTCATGTTCCATTTTTTGAATACAAATTTCTTGGGATCATGAGATGTGAATGAACCATGACACATTGACAATACTTCAGTAGTAACTTGTAGTATAATGGCCCAGATTGGGCCTCTCAGGAGTTTGGAATTTGAAGGTACCCTAAAGCTTTTCAAGTGGGCTCTGCTCCCGCCCACCCACGCATGGGCCTCCGCCCCCTTGACCCCCGCCGGGGGACACCCCCACCCCCATCTGGAAAACCCCTCCCAAACCCTGCCGGCTACGCGCCTGGTGTGGCTATGATAATTATGCTGTAACTATCCGTATATCGAATCATCTCTGTTAGTTATCTGCGCAGACCATCTAGTATGACTATGGGGGCAAATGGTTTGATTTCTTGGGTTTCATCGTTTCTGTATTGCGCCCTGTTGCGTCCCTGAATGTTCTCTCTGCTCAGGGACATGTTGCTGAGTACTTGCTGTACGCATTTGGCAATGAAAGCTTTGCAAATAGCCGCAAGCAGGCAGCAAGGTCACTCAGGGTAAGGCGTTTCTGTTCGAAAGACAAAAAGCGCAGGTGCAATTTGTTTCAACCGCACATGCCACAGTATAAAGGGCATCATGGCTGGACTGGTTTGGGTTAGAAACCCCATGCAGTTGCACACTATGCTCTGCGTGCAGAATGTGTGGCGCTGAATAAATTCAAGGGATAGGGTTTAAGTTTACAGTGATGCTGTCGAACACACCTTGGTAGTGATAATTTCACATAAAATAACCACTTCAAGATGGCTAGTAATTAATGTGGACATGCCGAATTTGTCTTGGAAAATGCTGAAGGTCACCTTTGCAGGAGCATCCCTCTCTTTCAAAGTGTGATGTCAAGTCTGCGGAAAAGCGTGACTTCCAGTCTAGCGGCGAGCAACCAACTACTAGTATCCTACTGTAGAAGTACACATTTTCGTTCACGAAATCTTTCTTATTGGATCACTCCACCAGCAGGCTTGTTACGTACTAAATTTTTAGTCGAGGTCTGTCACCCCGAACGTTCAGAAAAATAACTTAACAAACTTTAGTTATTCCGTGCCCCCTAGCGAATATAGCCAAAGTTAATTCCAAACGAAAATTTCTACTTGAAGTCTTATACAGTACTCAGAAGCGCGTTTTATTGAACTTCAAAGATGGGGAGGGGGGGGGATAAAACGGAGATACTTCGTGAGAAATAAGAACTCAAATATAGTAAGTACCAGGGCATGTTTTAGAAAGGAAAAACTCAATCCCTAGGCAAAACAGAATATGCTTAAAACCAGCATGGAAGGAAGAGAAGGAAAGGAAGCAGGATGTTCCTAAATATCACAAAACAAAACAACCATGCTGAGAATGGGGGAAGTATTGCATTCACCCGACCAATCAAACAAAGCACACTTAGAGTTCGATGACGTTTCCATCCACACAAACGCTTAAAAACGAAAAACAAATAATACAGAACACTTTGAGACAGAATGAAATCAATGACAAAATTAATGACAAGTCCGTTGATGCTCGTCAACGCGGCATATGAGCCAACGTACGGCACTCCGTAACGAAGCGATGTCGGCCAATACCGCATCCACTGCGCAGGTATGATGCACGTGACCCCTGGAGGCAAGTAATCTGCCACCACATAAGAGATAGACTGATTCTGGAGCGCAAGTGGCTGATGATGAGGTGATATGGTATGTCCGAGTTCTTATGGTGTCGTTGTGTTGCGAGGGTCTTCAAAAAGATGGCACATTCGGGAGCACATTGTCCACCGGTGGCGAAAACAAGCGGAGCGAACGATCCTCGATCAACTTGATTGATTCGGTCGGAATACTGACGCTTTAAAGTCTTCTGACGTTTGTGTTGTGGTAACTGCCTTGACACTTCTGGTCCAGACAGCAAAGACGGCCTTGAGTGCCTGACCCGTACATCAAAAAAAGCGTTTTGCTGCCTAGTCCAGAAGCCACGAGCCCGTATACCCACACGAGCACCGTCAGCTGAGCTTCCCGAGACGGCTTCACCGCCCAGTGGCATTAGCTGTGGTTCAATTTCGACGTTGCATACAACACTAACGGGTGCGTTTGCCAGGAGGTCCCTCAGTTCATTATGTCGCCGAGTAGGGTATCCCCCACTTTGGCACGTGAGGGCGTGATGAACCGACATGTCTCGGCCACAAACACAGGATAATGATACGCCATCAAGCGACAGGCCATACCTCAGGCACATTGTGTCACGAAAATCGGACTTGTTGAAGATTGTTAATGGGAATGAAATCGAGGGAGGCGTAACCAGCCACGCCGACACACCGCCGTCACCGGCGACATCAACTAGTAGACACTGCTCACTCGTCAGAGTGGGCTTGATCTCATCCAATGCAGCATTGTGCTGCGCGCGGCGTTCCCGGCGAGCCTGCATGGCCAAACCCCCGGAGGCAGCGAGGATATCGGCAACAGGGCCGTCGATAGCATTAGTCAGCACGCAATCCACCATTGGCCTTATCAACGCTCGGCAAAGTAGATACTCAGCCTCCGCACGCACACTGCCAATGCGGAACGCCGTCGCTCCGGATACGGATATCCGTGCCGGCAAAACATCCTGGGCCTTTTCCATCAGGTGTGGACGGATGAGTAGAACAGTCTTCATGGCATTGGGGTAGTAGCCATACTGGGGGCCCTCCTCCACAATGCAATTCCAATGCCTACGCCGCGGCAAGAGCTCTCCGGCTGCGGCATTGTCATCCGCCTACCAATCTGACTGGTGCTTGGGAGTCGACGCGACAGCTGAGATACCAGGGGCACAGTTGCGAGAGCGTAGAAAGCCATGGCAAGAGGTTCCCCTTGGCATGTACCCTCCCGGGAATAGATGATCTCTCCACCATTGAGGTAGAGCGGGATGTTGGCCTGGTATCCGCCCAGCGGCAGGACAGGTTCTTGGGATGTTGTGTAGTGCCGCAGTCCTGTTCACAGAATTGAAGGCGTTGGACGCATCCACCAGCAGGATACCTTCAGTCGTCTCGCGGTCATAGAGGCAGGTCAAAGCCTGTACCCCGACCTTGCAAGCCGATGGGACGCCGACGCACAGCTGATGAGGAGCAGCAACCGCAGCCACATCCCTTTCGATTACCGACATGACCACTTTCCCAATCACCCGGCGAAACACCTTCCGGATGGCTATCGGCCTTACTCCAGGCTGCTTATCTAGTGGAAAGAGCCTTGCTGCCAGGAATGAGCGAAGATCCCGCTGCTCAATCGCTTCAGTGCAACGTATCCTACTAGTAACAGGCCCGCCGGAACCTGTCCGGTTGATCAGGTTAACACCGGACCAACTGTGTAGCTACCAACGCTGAGGAGGGACGTACATTTCCGTCATACTATACACAAACTGTATGAAAGACTATGGTACGACCGGACCAATTGAAAACTGCTTCCGGCGGTGCTGAGTACTACTACTACTACTACTACAAGTATCCTTCATTGTTCCATCTTTCTGTTGAAAGGATTAAATGTGCTCATCGGGAAGCTCTGATAATCATATGAATGGAATATTTACGTGTGACTTGTTATTTCTGATTTGTTCTGTCTGACTTTACAGCAACTGCTGCATATGAGGATCGAGAATGTAAGACATGTCCTTCTGGAGACGCTTGGAGAGGAATTTGTCCAAGAAATCGAGGTAAGTGAGTAGTCATGTGTGACTTGTTTCAGCATTGATCTTTCTGTAACGGCATGGTCACCTTGAGTGTGTGATACATGCATCATGGTTAGGTGCTTCGCACACACACCCACCCACACGCACACACACACACACACACACACACACACACACACACACACACACACACACACACACACGTGTGCACACGCATACATGCACTGCCACCGCTTGCATCAGCGTCGCCACAGCCACTGCTACGGGAGGTAGCGCACAAGCCTGAAATTATTGTGTGTTTTGTTTTCCATCATTTCTGACCTCGAGCATCTCTGTGGGTGGCTGATGCATGCGTTCGTGCTCATGCGTGTGTACGTGTGTGGGCATGTGTTTGTGTATGTATTTGTGTGTATGTGTGTGTGTGTGTATGTGTGTGTGTGGGTGTGTGTGTGTGTGTGGGGGGGGGGGGTGTATATGTGTGTGTGTGTGTGTGTGTTTGTGTGTGTGTGGGTGGGTGTTTGTGCATGTGCATGTGTGTGCACTTGTGTGTGTGTGTGTGTGTGTGTGTGTGTGTGTGTGCACGTGTGTATGAATGCTTGTGCTCCTATGGTGTCTGCCTGCAGTCATGCAATGACATGGATCACGTCAGTCTGAGTGTATCACCACTGCAAGCTATGACTATGAGAAGTGCATTGCTCCGACTTGAGTACACAGGAAAGCTGCTGTAAATCATCCAAGGACTATCTTGACCCGAAAACCATGAAGATTATAGAACTAACAAACACTGGAAAACCAGCCACGAATCTATAGCTAACGATCTGAATTTCCGAAGCATTGCATCTTTGCCATAATAGTCTCCTTGAGAATGATTTGTTTGGATTTGTGTAGTTTTTTTCTCGAGGCACGATTGTCTTGTGACAGTGTAAATTATATGTTGTTTCCATCTAGACCGCAGCTGTTCCTTTCTTGCTGTCCTTGAGCATGATCAAATGTTGCTTCAGTCATGCAGTTATCATGAATTTGCTGAAACGAGTCCCTTGATTCTTGTATCCTCTTGCATGGAACTACAGTAGATGATCCTGTTGATAGCAAAGGGCCGGAAGGCGTTTTAAAAAGTAACCGTACTATTTTCGAAACAGAAACACGTTTCTCCAATATAGTGGTACAGTTCCCGATAGTTACACATATTGAGTCATATCCTAAAGAGTGAGGTTACATGTTTGCAGAAATTCAAAGAAAAGTCTGGTGAAATAGTCATGATCGATGTGACATGATGGCCGTGGGTACGAGTGTTGGGAACTGGCCAGTGAAGTACCAACTCAATTTCCCCTTTCCTGTCTTGTTTAAAACAGAGTCAGCATAAATCCCCCCAATTGGCGCCAGCCTTTGGGTAATCCTGGAATAAAGATTATTATATTATTATTATAAAGTCTGCGCCTTGGGTTGAAGGTCTACTTTTAGTCAGGTACACATTAGTCATGATGTGATGGCATAATGATTGAACTTGTAGGCCGGTCGCGGATAAAAGCAGGTGCTTACGGCCGTACAAGCCGGGGTTCAAACCATGCTTCTATTTAAAACATGGTTCTACGTCAAGATCATCAGTCTATTACTGGTACTAGTATCCTGTTCAGCGCATACTGCCACGCATATACTTGCACAATAGTCATGTAATTTTCAGAGAGCTGCTTCTATTTAAATCATGCTTCTGTGCCACGGGGCGCTTTGAAAATTGGCTCTCGTTAAACAGGTCATGCTTTTATACGCGACACTACAGTGTACAATGTGCACAAAGGGGATCCTGCATGGCCTGGTGTGTACACCGACTGGATCAGTGCCAACCTCGGTGATCATACACTGATACAGTGCAGTGTTTGGGTACGTAAGCGGCCAACGCTCGGATCTTCGCGGCAGGCTTCTCGATTATTATCCACGGCGGAACTCTGGCAGATTGATTGTGAATCTATTGAGTGTTCAGTAGTTGCCGACACTCTCCCCGAAGAGCAGTATCATGCAGCTCTGTTTTAAATACATGCGCACAGCACACCATACTCAAAGAGTATGGCCGCCCAGACACTCGGTGTTGGTGAAAGCCTATGGATTTAGTCTCCCGATTGCAATCTGCCGGGACACCCTTGCAAAAGGAACAGTTGAAATGAATACTTTCAGTCACTGAGTGTCGCCTGCACTCTCGGACTGCTTTTATTGCCGCAATCTACTCCAATTCATCGAGCACAGGGTAAACAAAAAAAGGAAGTGGTCCTGAGCTTGATGGAGGCCATGTCTACCCCCCCCCCCCCCCCCACACACACACACAAACACACACACATACACACACAATGGAATTCTTTAAAGGGAAACTGAACGCCAAAAATAAGTATGGCTTATCCGAAGGAGAATTGGGCACTGATTCCGATGAGCTATGTCTCGAGCCGATCAGAGAAGAGGAACTGTGTCAAATTTCATAAATAACACCTCCCATATTTGGAAATTGGCCTTGATGACGTGCGTACTGCTTAGCTGTCACCATGCCGTGCATGTTCAGCAGTGTAATTGAATGGAAGAAAACAATTACTTTGGTGTTTTGCAGCTCTGTTTCGTTCCCTGACGGTAACCAAATCTAGATGTAGGAATTGTCGTAATATCTGGACTCTATTATGCGTACACTACTGTACACTTATGACTGTATGCGTTGCATGCTGTATGTACGTCACACAGGCCGTTTCCCGTAGGCCAGAACTTTGATGTGCTTCACTGGCTCGGGACTTCTCTTGTTTTGGACTTACCTACTGGTTGTGCATTTCTTGCTCCTCATTAGTTTACTCGTCCATGTCTCCTTGTCCCTATTGAGAATAATACTACATGGTGTCAGAATTGGGCTGCTGATAACGATGGCTGGATTTTCTATTCCATCCATGAGATGGGAGTCAGACAACCTCCCGGAGGAATTCGCCTCGTTTAGGCAGTATTGTGAATTGATTTTCGGAGGTCCGTACTCAGCGAAGTCAGCGAAAGAGCAATGCTCATATATCCTCCTTTGGATAGGCCGACCTGGTGTGGACATCTACAATTCCTGGACATTTGCAGACGAAGCTGACCGCTTCAAAGTGGACGAATTACTTTCCCGTTTTCAGGCCCACCTGCAGCCGAAAGTAAACGCGTGGCTGGCCCGTTTCCAGCTTCAACAGCAACGGCAAAATGTGGGGGAAACCACTGACGATTTTCTCTGTCGCTGTCGGAACTTGGCAGTGAAGTGCAAATTTGCCGATGCCGGTGAAGTCAACACCCGTTTGCTAGAGCAGCTGATTGTCGGCACCCGACATAAAACGGTACAGGAGAAGCTGTTGGAGAAGGGCGACCAGTTGTCGTCTCTTGACGAAGGGCTGGAAGTTGCGAGGACACATGAAGCTACAGCTACCCAGATGGCTCAGCTACCCGGGTCTCGCTCCGCCAGTGTTAGCCCTGCTGACGTATCCTTTGTTAAAAAGTCTGCTCCGAAGAGATCCAAGGATTTCAAGAAAAAACAACAAAAAAAGAGTTGTCAATTCTGTGGGAAGGAAGACCATGATCGTGCAGTATGCCCAGCTCGATCAGCTGAGTGTAATTTCTGTAAGAAACAAGGGCACTTTGCTACTGTGTGCCAGAAGAAGCAACGATCCTGTGACGCTGTACATACTGTACCGCCAGATGCGCATGGCCCTGGCATGTTTCTCGGCAGCGTCGATGCCGGACGTGACCCTTGGTCTGTGTCGGTGGAAGTCAACAATTCCCCAGTCATGATGAAGATCGACACCGGAGCCGATGTCTCTGTAATTCCAGCAAGTGTATTCCGCCTGTTAGATGCGCAGGCCCTGCGACCCAGTCGTCGTACCCTGATGTCTGCTAACTCAAGCGTCCTCGACGTAGCTGGCGTGTTCGACGCAGTGGTAACACATGCGGGCAAGTCGTCTCGCCAAGAGATTTTCGTTGCCAACAACCTCAAGCAGGCCCTCCTAGGACGCCCTGCAATAGTCGCCTTGGACCTCCTGGACGTCAAGGCTGACATCTCTGAAGTATCGAGCGGTATTCGCGACACCGCGACAGCACGAGCTGCATACCCCGATTCGTTCAAACCTCTCGGCAGGTTCACTGGAGAGCCTCACTGCATTCGCCTCGAAGAAGGCGCCAAACCATTTGCTCTGTCCTGCCCGCGCGACAATGTGGCAATACCGCTAATGCCGATTGTTAAAGCGGAGCTTGAGAAGATGGAAAAGCAAGGCGTCATCGTCCCTGTCGACGAACCAACTGATTGGTGTGCTGGCCTTGTTGTTGTCGCCAAACCTGGAGGGGAGGCAGTCCGTCTGTGCGTTGACTACACACGTCTCAACCAACACGTTCGTCGTGAGCAGTTCGTCTTGCCGGCGGTAGACCACACGCTGGGTCAGTTGGGCGGTGCCAAGTATTTCACAAAGCTTGACGCCAACTCTGGGTTTTACCAAGTGCCCTTGGCCAAGGAATCCCAGAAGTTGACCACGTTTATCACCCCGTTTGGGCGTTTCATGTTCACGCGTCTACCATTCGGTATTTGTTCGGCTCCCGAACATTTTCAGAAACGAATGGCTCGGATCTTGAACGGTGTGGTTGGTACCGCATGTCAGATGGACGACGCTCTAGTGTTCGGTAGCACTGAAGAGGAACATGATAACCGGCTGCACCAGGCGCTACAACGGCTCAGCGACAACGGCGTCACACTCAACCCGGACAAGTGTCTCTTCAAAGTCACTTCTGCCAAGTTCTTGGGTCATATCATCGACCAAGACGGCATCCACTCTGATCCCCAGAAGGTGCAGGGCATTCAAGACTTCACACCATGCCAGGATGTCTCGGATGTGAGAAGCTTTCTCGGCCTCGTCAACCAGCTTGGCAAGTTCTCTCCCTCACTTGCTTCCGTCTCACAGCCGATCCGCGACCTTCTCAAGAAAGGCAATGCCTGGTCCTGGGGACCCCCTCAGCAATCGGCATTTGAAGAGATTAAGGCTCTTCTGTCGTGTACGCCTGTTCTTGCTCTGTACTCTCCCGAGTACCCAACTATTGTCTCTGCAGACGCCTCGAGCTATGGTCTCGGTGCCGTTATCAAGCAGCAACAGCCGTCCGGCGATTGGAAACCCGTATCGTTCCAGTCTCGTGCACTACTGCCGGCAGAGCGTCGCTATGCTCAAATAGAAAAGGAAGCTCTTGGCCTCACCTGGGCTTGCAACCGATTCTCTGATTACCTCATCGGTAAGAGATTCACGCTGGAAACAGATCACAAGCCTCTGGTGCCCCTGTTCAGCACCAGTGCTCTCGACTCTATCCCTCCACGTGTACTTCGGTTCCGGCTCAACCTGATGCGATTTGATTTCGACATCGTACACATCCCTGGCAAAGATCTAATCGTTGCTGATGCCTTATCTAGGTCACCTGCGTCGCGTCCTCTGTCCGCTGATGACGTCCGCCTCCTCGACGACGCAGAAGCTTTTCTCGACAGTGTGGTTTCTCATCTCCCTGCGTCCGATGCAAGACTGAGTGAGATTCAACACCAGCAGGCTCAAGACCCAGTGTGTCAACATCTTGTGCAGTACACTCTGTCCGGTTGGCCAAGTTTACAGTCTGCTCCAGTGTCCGTTAAGCCCTACTACGCATCCCGGCAGTCATTCTGTATCACAGATGGCCTGCTCCTGTACGGTTCCAGAATCGTCATCCCGGACCAGCTCCGTCCAGAAGTCCTCCAGCAGCTCCATGTTGGTCACCTCGGCATCACGAAGACCCGCGAAAGGGCTCGCCAGTCAGTTTGGTGGCCAGGTCTAAGCGCCCAGTTGGCTGATATCATGTCCAATTGCCAAGCCTGCGCTCGTGACAAGCCAACGCCAATGGAGCCCCTGCTGTCCTCACGTCTTCCCGAGTTCCCGTGGCAGGAAGTCGCTGCCGATTTCATGCAGTTCCAAGGCTCTCAGTACCTAGTTGTCGTCGACTACTACTCCCGATGGATCGAGCTTGCTCAGATGTCCCGTACTTCTGCAGCTTCTCTCATCACGCAACTGAAGTCCATGTTTGCGCGTCACGGCAATCCAGATGTGTTTGTTTCGGACAATGGTCCCCCATTCACAAGTGCAGAGGTTTCGGCATGGCTTCAAGAGCAAGGAACCATCCAGCGCACGAGCAGCCCTCTTCATCCGCAAGGCAACGGCTTAGTGGAACGCGCAGTGCAGACCCTAAAGCATTTGCTGGTGAGGGGAGGTGATCCGTATGTTGCTCTGCAGCGCTATCGTGCCAGTCCACTAGCACATGGCTTCAGTCCTGCGGAGCTCCTCATGGGCCGCCGCATCCAGACGCGTTTACCCATGTCGGCAGACGTTCGACGGCCATACCTCGTAGATCGCACAGCGTTTGCCGCTAAAGACGCCTCTCTGAAGTCCCGGCAAGTGTCGGATTTCAACTCCCGCCATCGCGCTCTCGATGCTACGCCACTGGTCCCGGGTACCGCTGTCTTTGTTCCGGATAGGAAAGAGCCTGGTATTGTCACTGCCGAGCATTCCACCAGGTCGCTTATCGTGGAAACGCCATCTGGTTCGGTTCTCCGCCGCAACCGCAGTGACCTCATCGTCGATCCGCCTGCAGGTTCTGCTAACGACGCTGTGGACAATGGTGAGCCAGCGTCACCTGCCCAACGTCCATCTCCAGGTACTCCCGTCCCTGAGCGTTCCGGTAGAGTTACCCGTTCTGGACGTGCCGTTCATACTCCTATCAGATTCCGTTAATCATTTAGCGTTACTCTTTCGTCTTCAGCATTATTCCTGTTTTGCTAACTTATCGCTCTCTTGCTGCGCGCCCTGAAAGGGGAGATGTCGTAATATCTGGACTCTATTATGCGTACACTACTGTACACTTATGACTGTATGCGTTGCATGCTGTATGTACGTCACACAGGCCGTTTCCCGTAGGCCAGAACTTTGATGTGCTTCACTGGCTCGGGACTTCTCTTGTTTTGGACTTACCTACTGGTTGTGCATTTCTTGCTCCTCATTAGTTTACTCGTCCATGTCTCCTTGTCCCTATTGAGAATAATACTACAGGAATCTGTTGAGCAGGAGAGTGACACATGTCTTCCCGAAGGCTGTCCAGGCTACAGTGGTGATGAAGAAGACACGATCATCACCCCGAGATCGATCGTAGCGAATTGGAAAACTCATGGTGAATTTGCTTCCACTCCAAGGCAATGTCGAGGTATGAAGGGTGCTTGTACTGCCTTCCAAAGTGAAGAGGAGATGAACATGGCTTTGCATAGCTGTTGTTCTATGCCAACTTACCTACTCTTGCTGGTACCGTAGTGGCATATTGCAAATTTCGTGGACGAACGACTTTAGTCACGAGTGGCTAGTGAGCAACACAGGTGAGATTTTTCAATTCGACAAAAAATTGTTTTTGTTTGAGAACTGACAGTGGCAGTCATTAGACTCAGTAGGTGTCTCTCTGCTGCTTCTTTCCCTTCATTGGTAGGGTTGTGCTTGAAGTAAAATAAAATAAATAGAACATGTGGAACATAAATCTAATCAAGCATCAGTACATGTATTGCGAAGGTCAACTTCAAAGCACATGACATCACAATGATCACGAAGTTTATGTAATCAGGAGTACACCCTGTGTTCAACGAACACATACACACATGCTGTATTGCGCACACACATGTACACATGTGCGTGCACCCCATCCCACAGACACACGCATGCAGCGCGCACATCCATACACATGTGCGTGTACCCCCCCCCCCCCCCCCCCCACACACACACACACACTCCACCCATACACATGTGCGTGCCCCCCCCCCCCCCCACACACACACGTGTGCACATACAGATACACAAACACACACGCACGAACACACACACACAAGATACGTGTAAGTGTACATGATCTTCCTGGTGCAGATGCTGAGCCAGCACAATGGAAAATACCTCCATCAAGATGCTTGATCAAGTGTTGTGATAATGGCACTGTTTGTTTGTTTTTACAAAGAAGTGTGGGAAAGATTACAATGCATTATAATTCATAATTGTTCTTTGCCTTGTACGGTGCAGACCAGAATGCTTCGCTATCAACTCCTGGCTTTCCATCGGCATGGTGTTCAGCTGCAGCGGCATCTGGTCCGGGGAGTTCAAGTTGCTGGATAGCTGCACTGACACAGGATGGGTTTGCGTTGGCAATGGGATACGGCAGTCATCCCACATCACGAGCTACATGTTTTTGTAATTTATATTGTCGCTCGTCCAGCAACGTCAAGGCTCTGCATGTAAACACAGGAGAACACCATAATACTACTCAGGGGATAATAATTTTGGATATCAATTTTGTGACAATTATTAGATTCACACAATATTCACAACGTATGCAACACGATGCTGTCTATTGACACTACTTCAAACTGAAGTGCTCACTACTCCTCTCCCGTTTTCATCTCCCTCTACCTTATGAATACTCCGCATTACTGGTTTCGTTTCTACCCTTTCCATTGCTGCCAGCTCCCAGTCTTTTTCAATGCACAGCACCACCTTGACAGTCATTTTTGTGATTTGATGTACACATACTTTGAAGTTCAAATTCGAATTACATGATCAGATTTTTGTTCCACATTTTCTATTTATTTTTACTTCAAGCACAACCCTACCGATGAAGGGAAAGAAGCAGCAGAGAGACACCTACTGAGTCTAATGACTGCCACTGTCAGTTCTCAAACAAAAACAATTTTTTGTCGAATTGAAAAATCTCACCTGTTAGTGTTGCTCACTAGCCACTAGTGATTAGAGTTGTTCGTCCACGAAATTTGCAATATGCCACTACGGTACCAGCAAGAGTAGGTAAGTTGGCATAGAACAACAGCTATGCAAAGCCATGTTCATCTCCTCTTCACTTTGGAAGGCAGTACAAGCACCCTTCATACTTCGACATTGCCTTGGAGTGGAAGCAAATTCACCATGAGTTTTCCAATTCTCTACGATCGATCTCGGGGTGATGATCGTGTCTTCTTCATCACCACTGCAGCCTGGACAGCCTTCGGGAAGACATGTGTCACTCTCCTGCTCAACAGATCACTACATCTAGATTTGGTTACCGTCAGGGAACGAAACAGAGCTGCAAAACACCAAAGTTTTCTTCCATTCAATTACACTGCTGAACATGCACAGCATGGTGACAGCTAAGCAGTACGCACGTCATCAAGGCCAATTTCCAAATATGGGAGGTGTTATTTATGAAATTAACACAGTTCCTCTTCTCTGATCGGCTCGAGACATAGCTCATCGGAATCAGTGCCCAATTCTCCTTCGGATAAGCCATACTTATTTTTGGCGTTCAGTTTCCCTTTAAAGGGGAAGTATACCCTAAAATCAAATTTTCACCAGTTGTAGTCTTCTGGGTGCTGAGTCGAATGGTCTTGGTCCGAGGAAGCTGCGACGCTCCCTTCCTACTTGAATCCCAATCGAACTCGCGCACTTCCACCGAAACTGGGTGACTGCGCCCTACTAGATGGGGATTTGTATGCAAAATGTCACTAAAAGCGCCATTTCGTTCTTATAAAAGCACGGATGACCGCGATTGGCCCATATGTTGTAGTCTTTTGGACGCTGAGTCGACTGGTTTTGGTCCGAAAAGGCTGCGATGCAGCGTTCCTCCTTTATTCCCAATCGAACATGGTTGAACAAGCGGTCACGTGCTCCTGCGTACACCAGTCAGCTGGTCACCGTGCCTGCAGGGTACAACTTACTAGCCTATTTGACCTTTTTTGGGTGCAGTCCTGTCACTCGAGTTGAACTCGAGTTGAACCTTGGTGTGAAAGTTGTCGCCTGCTGGCGCGGTGACCAGGTGATTTGGGCACCCAGGAGCACGTGACCGCTTGTTCAACCATGTTCGATTGGGAATAAAGGAGGAACGCTGCATTGCAGCCTTTTCGGACCAAAACCAGTCGACTCAGCGTCCAAAAGACTACAACATATGGGCCAATCGCGGTCATCCGTGCTTTTATAAGAACGAAATGGCGCTTTTAGTGACATTTTGCATACAAATCCCCATCTAGTAGGGCGCAGTCACCCAGTTTCGGTTGAAGTGCGCGAGTTCGATTGGGATTCAAGTAGGAAGGGAGCGTCGCAGCTTCCTCGGACCAAGACCATTCGACTCAGCACCCAGAAGACTACAACTGGTGAAAATTTGATTTTAGGGTATACTTCCCCTTTAATTAGTCATTCTGAGCCAGTACCAAAATTTAGTATGGCCCCAATTTCGTGGCCCTGGTTGTGCCAAGGATTGTGGTTGTGCAGGTCGCTTCTTTCAAAAATAATAGAACATTGTAATCTCAATCTAGAACTTTGATGACGTATAGCAGCAATACACAGCCTATGCAGTCTACACAATCAATGGAATTGGATTAGGCCTTGACGGATTATGCTAGCATAATTTTTCGCATAATTCCTACCAAAAATCGAATAATCGCACAATTCGAGGCAAATTGCATACGAATCGCATAAATTGGAATAATCTGCCAGTTCTTATCAAATTCAATACAGTTGTACATGTACATGTCCTACGACTAGTACGAGTACAAGTACAAGTAGATGCACCAGGAAGTAGTAGGTTTACGACTCCCTTGATAACATGTCCAGTCCAACAATCAGTGACGGTCGGAGCTAGGTCGGACGGTGGGTTGACCCAGTTGAACTTTTGCTACTACAGTACAACGCCCTCTACAAAAAAATACCCCTGTTATTTTGCACAGAACCATCGTATACAATAGCAACATATGTGAGCATAATACGGCATAATATGATAACTTTTAGCATAAAAAAAGCATAATTCTGCAATTTGTTCAGCAATGCGAAAAGCATAATTTCACGAAAATATTAGCATAATCCGTCAAGGCCTAAATTGGATCTTACAATAATTATGGTTTCGCCATAATCAATTATTATGATTATTTTGTTGTGCAGTGTGGCGCTGTGAAGCTGCAATGCAATTACTGTGGATACTCATATACCCACGAATATAGACTGGCCGTGGTTGGATGAGCCCCAACTTGCCCAGATTTTTTCATGTGCGTTGACGTGGCTCCTGAGGCTGTTTGAGTGTTATGTGCCTGGCTGTATCTGTCATTTGAGCTAGGAGGATGGAAGACATTCGGGCAGCCATTCTCTCCTTGGCTAGACTCTCCACAACGCCAAGTCAGTTTCAGTGATTTCGAGAAAAGTACCGGGTCGTCTTCAAAGAACTTGTAGGCACTCATCTGACCAGGGTTTGCTTTGCATGTCAAACCGGAGTGATCTCCGTGGAAGAGACCCTTGTTGAAATAGTACGCCGACAGGAAGAAATCCTCCGTTCCAGAGGAGAGAAACTGCGTTGGCTTACCATCAATGTCAGCACGGAAGCAGGCTTCAAGATATGTGAAGTCGGTGCTGTTTGCATGCAGTGTCACCTACAAGTTGGGTCACAAACAGAGAGAACAGTGAGGAATTCTTACGTTAGCTTCACTAATTTGAAATAATTAGTAAATCATTTTCTCCGTTCCCGAGGGAGCTCACGACGCCCGCTAACCGTGACCCTGAAAATCCTGCAGCAGTTGCAGTGCCTAACGCAGAGCGGGGGTAAGTCGCATAACCACTTGCACAAGTGTTGAAAACCCCATTAGCCACATCCAAGTGCCGATAAGTAAGTAAGTAAGTAAGTAAGTAAGCTATCGTGTCCGTTCCCAAAGGGAACTCATGCCAGTCGCTACCACCCGGTAAACCCAGCATGCACACAAAGCACGCTCACAGAACCCATGTCTTCTGATATGTTTTCTCATGCACTGTAACATGTGCACGGCAGGTCAATTGTAGGGCGATGAGTATTGTTCTCTTGCATCCTTTCTCAGCGTAACTAACATCATGAACTGCACATCGCTATCGATGGATTGCTGATCAGCCAGAGAACAGCGCCTGGCTGGAGCGGGGTGGGTTCAGAGCTGCCGGTTTTGTCCCGCAAGTGGTGATGCAGGGGCTGCAATATACACAAAGTTATAATACGTTGAAATTTGTGCACGTGGGCGGGCACGGGTAAAAAAAGCACGCTTTGAATTCTTGATACCAGTCTCACCTGATAGAGCCATCCTGCGGTAGAGCCACTTGTTTGCGCTGCAGTGACAAAATCCAGTGGTTGTAGCAATGCGTTTTCGACCTTGTACAGCTTGAGTCGTGTACCTTCTGGAAGCTGAAATCCACCCACAGTCAATGGGACGTTGGTCAACCCTCGCACAATGTACCAGAAGGCTCCAGCCTGTGGAATAGTCGCCGTTACCTTCACCGAATGACCGAATGGAATTCTGTATGTATTATAAACACTGCCGTGAGCTTCTCGTGCGATGCGGCGAGTCTGCCACGGTAAATCGGGATCGTCGTCGCCGATCGGACAACCCACACCGTGCGCCATGAAGAGATTGAAATCCAGGGATGGTGCTGTCTCGTTGTCAATGTAAATGCGAATCCGCGTGTCCTGACTCAATGCCAGCTCTCCGGTGAACCACTGCTCGGTGATGAATCCTGCCTCCTGTCCGTATACGGCGAACAACTCGGTCTCCACGTTGGCTTGAATGTGGCCACCCTTGGTAGCCGACGAAAATGAGGACATGGTCGGATTTAGAACGACGGGAGTGGCAAATCGAGCGGCATAAGCAGCTTCCATAACGGTGAATAGAACCAACAACGTTTTCATTCTGTCCATGCTTGTTTCGAAGTTCTAGCAAAGAAGGATCAGGACTCGAGAGTTGATCAGCTCGGCAACTCTGGCTTCTTCACTGACCAGTTGCACTTGTTGTCCGCAAACTCAACGTTCACGTGGGATCGATGTCAGTACTTTGTCACCCTTCGTGGCCGTGGGCTCTTGTTGCTTTCTCTAGCCCTCCTTTTTATTTCCTTCGTCCTTGTGTGTAGTTTTGTAGTGCATGCAGGGACTGCATGAGCAGGCTGTGCAACCAACGCTAGCGCCGCTAGCGCTGCTCAACGCCAAGATCACAGGGCCCATTGGGGTCATGGTAACGGAAATGGCGTCAGACAGCGTCCCCTTTTTCCAGTTTTGTACGACTTTTTGAACCTGGAACTTCAGCTTTTCTGTTTTGATTTGCCGTCTCAGCTCAGCATCTGGCGAGTTTCTTTTCAAACAGACTACCATTATCCTTCTACGGAAAGAAATTTATCTTCCATTTACTATCTGCTCTTCCTGCAGACCGTAGACTGTAATCTGTGGAGTGTTCTTGTGAGTCAGCTTTATCTTGTATTGGCTGGTGGACGTCTGTGTACTCTTGCTCCTTGCGCTTGAGTTTGCTGTGACGAGTAAGGTGCCATGGATCCTGCTCAACTTCACATGAATTTGAAGCACAATGCCGAGGACTTGCAAGATTTTCTGCGAGGCATGGGTTCCTGGGAAGAGGATATGAAGAAAAAAGACGCAGAGCTGAGGCAGCAGAGGAACGAAGCTGTCCGTAATGTGAGATATTTCGGAGGAAAAATTGACTTTCTTTTAACATGCTCCCACTTACGTCTATAGCACACAGTGGCATGCGTCGTGTGGACAACTGTTTGCGTCACGGCATGTGTAGTGAAACGTTTGACTTTATTCTATACCACACTGAGGATAGCGCAGTGTTTCCATCATTCTGTACTTTATAGTCAATGTACATGTACTCACTATTCATTGCTCAAGGCCGGATGATTGGGGAAAAAAGAATATAATTATTGTGTGCTCAAAACTTACCTTCTATCTAGTGTGAAGAGAAAAGAATGCTATATCCAGTGTGCTGTTCGCCGTACAAACACGGGCATAGGTTGCGGAGACGGGAGTGGACCTGACAGTGGCATTGAAAACTACAGTACCGCCACAGCCATTGTATTCTCGACAACACCGGCACTCGAAATGCGTGTCTACTCATCACCGCATGTGCGACAGCTGTTCTGTTAATGTCAATGTCTGATAATAATACTGTTGAGGATTTGACACCATGGAATAGGAGTTGTAGATTTTTATTTCAGGTGGCACTGCCTCTGTCACCAGAAAATGAGCTGCAGCCTCCAGATTTCCTTTGCTGTCAGCTCCCCAGAACAAGCAACGTATTAGAATGTCCTAAATGCTGAGAAGGCTGAATACTGAATGCTTGTCCAAAGGAGTCCCAGTGAAATCCGTATTTAGAACGCCGAAATTTACACGAAGTTGCCTCCTCGTCGTGCCCTGGAGCGCACTGCTTAAGTTAGCCTTCAGGAAATTGAAGGTCTTTCTTTAGGGATAGAGCTTGATAGCAAGCATTGGCGTCTTGCTGGAAAAGAGTCTGCAGTGAAAGCTGTGTTTGTTCATGCTCTTACTGCACTTTGTCCGGATTGAGTCCGATTTTAGCTTAGTCCCGTCTGTGTTTTGATGTATCAATTTGGATCCTGTCCAGGTGCCACCAGTGCGGGGGAGTACTTCCAACTCTCGCAGCGAAGCAACCACAGCTTCACAACAGAGCAGTAGCTCGTCGCAGCAGAAGGCGTCGAAAATCCGTGGCTTTGATTACAGGGCATGGGACAAACTTGATGTGGTACGTTGTGATACTGTGCTGGTTGCTGGGTACCCGTATCATCAAGAGTGCTTAGTTCTACAGTGACCATCAGACCTCGTTACTCAGCACCATTTTACCCAAACAGAAACCAGTGGCTACACAGTTGAGATCTGGTCATAATAAATGATGTATTGTGGGAAGTTTGCAGCAACCTGCTGCTCTAGATCTAGTGTGTTGGCTGGCTTACTCTTTCTGAAGTGCAATGGCATATGCACTTACCGTTATCTCCCTGCTAGTGGTACAGGGTAAGAACAGTGTTACCAAGCGCTCTCCGGTTCGTGTTGTGTACTGACCAACGCCATTTTCCGTACAAGCGGGACAACCTTTGTGTCTGTGTGCTAGTAATTGCCAAAGTACTGTCGACTCCTGATTATAACGAACACCATTGTGCAAGAGAATTAGTTCTTTATAGCCGAAGTTCGTAATAACAGAAATGCACTCACACTATACAAGCAACAAATCATAACTGACATGTGCCCCATTACAGTGTGACTGCACTTGGTTTACATGCAACCCTACAAGATTTGGTTCGTTATAAACGAAAACTGTTCGCTACAAAGGGTCAATTTTGTATGGGTTCAAAAAGGGACATCGACAATGGTTCGCTATATCACGAAATTCGCTATATGCAAGTTCGTTATAAGTGGAGTCGACTGTGTAGTGCACACATACATACACCATGTACCCCCCCCCCCCTCCCTTCTCGTCATGACCAATTCCGCTCAGAGGAAATCCTGGGCTCTTCGCCATCGCTTCATATTGTGTTTGATTCGTTCTCTGTAGGACAAGGTATGTGACGAAATGGACGAGCAGGAGGAGATGAGAACAGCTTCAGGGCTTGAC
Source organism: Sycon ciliatum (assembly GCF_964019385.1). NCBI lineage: Eukaryota > Metazoa > Porifera > Calcarea > Leucosolenida > Sycettidae > Sycon > Sycon ciliatum. The sequence continues at coordinate 31,807,200 of NC_088644.1, forward strand.
ACAAGCAACGTCCAGGTGCAGCAGGAACAACAGAACACAGATGACAAGGCAGAGGAGACGGAGAACACATCGGATGAGGAGGATAGCGAAGATGAGCAGCAGAGAATGCGGGACCTAGCTGTCATGCTGAAGGACAAGGTACCTTGTTGTTTGCTTTATCCTACATGTAATCTAAGGCTGACTTTCACTGTGTCTAGGGTTTCACCAACACTTTCTGCATTTCTGTGAACTTTGTTTGTATTCTTTATTTAGAGTGGGAAGTCCAAAACAGGCCCTAGCCTAATAACAATGGTCCCACTAGTGAGGGAATGCTGTATATCTGTGCATAAGCCTAGCGGATCAGTGAGTGTAACAGCAACTAGTAGGGAAAGAAAAAGAGAGAAGAAAAACAACTCAAAACAGGAGTTGCGACTTCACGCTGGAACATGTACCTCCCCCCCCCCCCCCCCCAAACACACACATTCCCAACACCCCTCTTATTCCCCACCATAATAGGCTCCAAATAATTAATCACAGTTTGCAATCAAGGCGTGTGTGGGGGGGGGGGGGGAGGAGATATGTGCTTATGTTAGAGACACTGCTGTATGTGAAAGAGCTGGGTGGCTTCTTGTGTGTTTGTAGGGAAATGCTCACTTCAAGAAGGGCGACTATGTATCGGCTATTGAGTGCTACACGAAAGGCATGACAGCCGATCCTAGGAACTCCGTACTTCCAGCTAATCGTGCCATGGCTCTGTTGAAGGGAGAAAGGTATGTGCACCAGTGCATCATAATGTGGATGCGTGTATGTGCATGTGTGTGTGTGGGGGGGGAGTCTTATGTTTGTGTTTATCTGCACTGCACACACGGTCTCAATTTGGTTTGCCTATCGCCGGTACACGGGGAGATCGGTAGGGGAGTGCCTCTCCCGGTGGCATCCGCATAATGTGAACTAGTGCAATGTGAAGTAAAATCGTATAGAAAATCACCAGTGTTTTGGCCAGTGTTCAACTCTTCTCGCATCTTGTCATAGCATTTTCATGCCTTTGCTTGTGCTTATTTGTAATACTTTTCACACTACTCAATCTCTGTGTTTCATACTATAATGGTACATGCATTCAACCGGTGTACCTACGAGTATGATCCTCCGCTTGTACCAATGCTGACTGTAGCTGGGCCATCACCAGTGTCTCTAGGTGCTGATTTGGCTTGTGTAAACTAAGCTTTAAAAGAGTTAAAGGGGAAGTTAAGGCAAAAATCAAAATTTCACCAGTTGTAGTCTTCGGGGTGCTGAGTCGAATGGTCTTGGTCCGAGAAAGCTGAGGCGCTCCCTTCCCACTTGAATCCCAATCGAACTCGCGCACTTCCACCGAAACTGGGTGACTGCGCCCTACTAGATGGGAATTTGTATGCAAAATGTCACTAAAAGCGCCATTTCGTTCTTATAAAAGCACGGATGACCGCGATTGGCCCATATGTTGTAGTCTTTTGGACGCTGAGTCGACTGGTTTTGGTCCGAAAAGGCTGCAATTCAGCGTTCCTCCTTTATTCCCAATCGAACATGGTTGAACAAGCGGTCACGTGCTCCTGCGTACACCAGTCACCTGGTCACCGTGCCTGCAGGGTACAACTTACTAGCCTGTTTGACCTTTTTTGGGTACAGTCCTGTCACTCGAGTTGAACCTTGGTGTGAAAGTTGTCGCCTGCTGGCGTGGTGACCAGGTGATTTGGGCACCCAGGAGCACGTGACCGCTTGTTCAACCACGTTCGATTGGAAATTATGGCTGAACGCTGCATCGCAGCCTTTTCGGACCAAAACCAGTCGACTCAGCGTCCAAAAGACTACAACATATGGGCCAATCGCGGTCATCCGTGCTTTTATAAGAACGAAATGGCGCTTTTAGTGACATTTTGCATACAAATCCCCATCTAGTAGGGCGCAGTCACCCAGTTTCGGTGGAAGTGCGCGAGTTCGATTGGGATTCAAGTAGGAAGGGAGCGTCTCAGCTTTCTCGGACCAAGACCATTCGACTCAGCACCCCGAAGACTACAACTGGTGAAATTTTAATTTTTGCCTTAACTTCCCCTTTTTAAAACTGGTGACAAGTTAGACTCCATGTGGACAGGAATACGCCTATGTGCTCTCCTGGGACGGCAAATAAACCCTGGGTGACTTTCCACAAAGAGTACAGTGGAGCCCGGAAATAACGACTCCAGTAGGCAAGCCAAACACATTTTGTAAGATATTTCTAATATGTGTAAGGGTACGCTGTATACGACAGACTCCTCTTGCCAGTCTTGGAGGACAGTCTCACTAGCACGAGTAACTTCACAGCAGCTGTGCAGTCAGTTTGCGCAGTCTATTGTTTCCGTCGGTAGCAGGAAATTCGTTGCTTCTGCATTGCAGACCGAATTGTTGAGTGCCATGACTCAGTTACTCTCTGTAGCAAGAGCAGACAGCTGAGGTGTGTCCCACCGTGCCTGTGTTCTACTGTAGGTATAAAGCTGCTTTGCAGGACTGTGAAGTGGCACTGTCTCTTGATCCTGCCTATGTCAAGGCCAGGCTACGGCGTGCTGCTTGCCTGGTCGGACTCGGGCAGCAAGACGATGCCAAGAAAGGTCAGTAAACTGTGTGTGGTGCATGCCTTTTTCTAGCTACCGCATGTCCGCGTGCGTGCAACCCGTCATGTCCGCGTGCACGCGCGCACACGCACACACACACACACACACACACACCAGTGCCAATCCACCTCATCATTTTCATCATGGATGAACAAGTTCCAGCCATTCAATATTCTTACAATCCTGACTGATGACATCTGATCTATCGAAACGGCCGTATGGAAGGAATGGCAGTATTGACAACAACTTGACGTCTTGTTGCTGGTGTGGTGAATGGTGTCGGCCGGAGAACGCATGTGGTGGGGAGTTTGTTACAGAATTATTGAGGCAGTGACAAGACTAGTAAGTAGTGACAAGAGATATCATATTACCATTCTGTGTTATAGTAGAAGGCAGAACATGCTGTATTATTCTACTATTAAGCGTTGAACATATCAAACACCGGCCTCACTAATGTATGCATTGCTCTCTGCTGCGATGCTACAGATTATGAGGAAGTACTGCGCTTGGAACCTGGCAACAAACAGGCCCAGCAGGACTTGAAGAAACTGGCAGTGGTAAGTCCCGGAAAGGGATTTCTTATGATTCTTGTTGGGTGTCTCGGGGATTGGTTTTGTCTTGTGACATTGTTGCGTGCACAGTCCTGTGACTGCAATAGTCCTGATGAGCGCAACAGCAAGCTCGACTTCTACTTTTCTGCAGTAGCATCAAACCTTGAATTTGCCTTGGCAGCATCAAATTTCTATTTACAGTGCGTTTTTTTAAAACAGACATTTGTCGATTTTGATTTTTTAGTTTGTTCTCATTCCAAATTTGAAATTTTTTCTTCACAGCTGCTTTTGTGTGGGTCTTGGATCGAAGAAAATTAAGTTTGGAAATCGGAATAATAATAATTGTCAAAGTTAGATATTCGAACGGGTTTTGGCTGAAAATCCGGTTTTAAATGGTTTTCAGTGGATTTTGATTTTAAAACGAAAATTTTAGCCGGGAAAGCTCATCACGTGCATGGTGTCCGCCAGAGTTCGAATCCAGTACAGTTCATCTTGATTCTTTTTTTCTCTTCTTTTTCGGTACAACGCATGCATGTACATGTACATGTACATGACCGTGCAGTTGTGCACTGCTAGCTGTCTGCAGTTCTCCTAACCAGTTACCTTTGTAGGAAACCAGTGAGCCGTGGCTTTTCACGACTTACTGTGGCAAACTGTACTGAATAATTCAAATGCTGTATTGCAATTAGCTCAATGAATCAAAACATTCCAGCATGCATGTAGGAAACTTCCCTCGATCCCTGAAAGAATGCAGTGAAAATTCCAACACCACAACAAATCACAAGGGCAATTAACACAGCACCCATAAAGAGACTAAAAGGAAGCAATACATGAGCGGTTTTACAAACACACAAACACACACACACACACACACACACACACACACACACACACACACACACAAACACACAATGCAAATAGGTCACAGTTGTGTCTGGTTCAACATCTGCGAATAGTAGAAGACTAGTGAGCGTCGAAACGGCCCCAATAATTCCGTGTTTTGTGTTGCACTTGTGACGACAGTATTACACAGTGAACAGATGTGCTAGGACAGCCGACGACGTATATCATCGTTGGCGTCGGCCTCGTCGGTCTCCAGTCACGAACACATCGGCGCAGTTTTTCACGAATCCGTCCCGTCCACCAGTATATGCAGAACAATAAAGCGCTTGCCTTTACCTGATGGAGCTTCATTTGGTTGCTTGCATACACTCCTGTCACCATTGTCGGACCACCTCCTAGTAACTGTGTGACGCGCATTGACCCACGTGTCATCCAGGTATGTCTCACAGGTAGGGATGCCGCCATGACACAATCCCGTGCCGTTCCATCATCATGTGTGTGATACCTCTGGTCTTGCCACACTGGAATCCCATGGAACGCAACATTTTCCAAGAGCTAGTTTTGCTCATGTCTGGAAAATCGTCGATGCTTTCTATGCAGCGAGCAGGAACTTTGTCCAGTGTTGGGTGCTCCTTCGCAGCATAGAATCCGTAAATTACTTCTTATACAGTCCAAAGCAAATCCGTCAGGGTGGAGTGGTTTTGTGGCACGAGTCTCACATTGGGGATTGTCACTCTCGTTTCCTTCATCACTGGAGACAGACAAGGCCAACGCAGCACGCTGATTTTCGCCGTCAGCATCCCTGGTACATCTGTTCATGGTGGAAATGCTGACGCCACACGCAACAGCAGCATGACGAATGGAATACTTGGGACCAATTCGATGCCCAGCCATTGTTCTCCTCGTCTTCGCAAAAATTGTAAAACAGACACCACCATGGCCCGTTCACGCTTTGTTATATGTGGCATGTCGAGAGAACAAGTTGCCACGAACGAAAAGACACTCGAGAAAAAGCAAAATAGGGCCACAGAGCAGTCAGCAACAAAATGATTCCTCCAGCCACGAGGAGCTAGCTCGAAGGACACTCTGAACAAAATGGCGAAATGCCACGAGTCACACCTGGTTTTCGAATTTCGCGCGCAGATTTTCGTGACGCAACTCGCATGACATTTTCTCAAAAGTGGCCTTGAGTACGTTCTCAAGGATTTCAGAGTCTATTATAAAAAAACGCACTGTAGATTTTTGCTAGAATCAGAATTATTTTGTTTTGCCGCAGTATGATCAAGCCCTGAGGAGTGTAATGGTCCATGGCCTTTCACCTTCTCTCTCTCACTCTCGATCCCTCGTACTCATTTTTCTCTCTACATCTATCCATCTCTCCCTATCTCTATCTCCAGAAAAAGACGAATGGCCATTCTGTATCTGCATCAGCTGTTACTAAGCCTACCCGACCCAGATCCAAGGTATTGTTTTCAGTGTCCGATTCATATCACAGACACCACTGGAAAATCCGATACGGCCTTCTGCTCCATTGCTCGGTGCATTGGTGATTTCAGCAGGTGGGCGAATAATGTCATTTATAGGTCTTTCTAGGCGAGCAGAGCAGTGACAAAGCAACACCTAAGAAAACGTGAGTTGCACAAGCTACAAATAATCTTACTATTGTTTGCAACAGCAAGCTCACAGCGAAATGCGTACAACAATGGGGATTACTGTACGTGGTCAAACCCGTGACAAATGTCACACTTGCTTCTTTTGCACGCACCGCTCAGGCTTCAGCTTGACAATGTTATTAGTTTCTCGCGTAAATGGTGAGATTTATTACATGTCTGCACTTGAATATTGAAGTGTGAATGGATGTTGTTGCTGGCTCCTTCTCGCTCTCACTGTCTGGTGCCACTCACGCTTTCCGTAGTGTCACGTTGTCACTGATCTGACCGCCTAGAGAGCTGTATAGATGGCATTATTTGCTCACTTCTCTCACAATCACTTTACTGATGTTGAAGAGTAATGGTGCAATAAGGCCTCATTTGGATATCCGTAGAGGTGTCTGATTTCCCTTTCTGGAACGAAAATTCTTTGCTGTCTGGCTGTGTCTCCTCTACTACACCTTGTTGGTTTACTGTTACTCGTAGCTGGTATAGACTTGCATTTCCATGTGTCGGAAGGAAGGTTGTTGAAGTGATGTGGGTTGCTTCTTTTGGCTTGTGGCGGGTGTTGGGCATGTAACTTGCTGGTACTGAATGCAGTGTTCGTGATTCGCTTCTTTCTTATTTTTGTTTGTTCGGCTTACCTGTTTGGTCCAGTGTTATTCTCTTTCAAATGCCATGTCCTAGTCTCGTAATCAACATGCTGGTGCTGCATCTGCGCCTTGATCCTTGATGGCGTTGGCATTGTTGTGGATGCAGAAAAGTTAGTCTGGCCAACTTTCGCTCCAACCCTAAACTTTCATCATATTTGTGGTGTTGCATTCTGGATATTTGTGCTCTTTGTTTGTCTTGTCAGAAACCTCTGTATAGGATGCCAATTGAAGAGATCGGCAGGCCCACACCATCGGATCCCAGCAGCTCTGGTGCAGTCACAGCAACCCAGCTTGTCACCAGTAGCGCAGGCGTGAGGGAACAGCCAGCAGCTGCAGCAACGCACAAGCCCGTAGAAATGCCAACGTCAACAGCATCCTCTATGTCTGTGTCTGAATGGCTCGCCCAGGATGAGCGTGTGATTCGCACCCATGACCTCCTGTCCAGCACTGTCGACAGTGCAATAAATCAGTCCTCTTGTCACAATTCTACTAGGAATGCTCCTGCTATCACGTCACCCCATCCTTCGTCTGCGGATGTGTCACCCAACCCCGGCCCTTCATCATCCGGTAACGATCGACATGTAGCAGCAGCAGCGGCTGCAGACAAGTCCTCTGTCAAATCCCGTTTACCCTTTCCGAAGTCCGCATTCCAGCTGTCCAAAGACCTACGATCACTCTCTGGACGTACGGACGAGTTGCGCAGCTATCTGAAGGTACGCCAGCATGGTTTGGCTTGAAGTGTTCGGATTTGCCTTGTGTGTGTGTGTGTGTGTGTGTGTGTGTGTGTGTGTGTGTGTGTGTGTGTGTGTGTGTGTGTGTGTGTGTGTGTGTGTGTGTGTGTGTGTGTGTGGTGTGTGCCAGCTAGTTCGGTTGGTGGGTACACTTGTGCCAGATAGTGTTGGGTCTGTTGCCAACGGGCTCGGCTGCTTGAAGGTGTATTGTTGTACCTACCACCTTTGTTGGTTTCAGGGTTCATATACTTTCTACTTGAAGTATACATACCTGATGGACTGCTTCTGGCTAGATTAACTTTTGTGTAATCAATGGTACTAGTGAAGCTTATATCAGATACACTCTGATTTAGCCACCCACACTAGTAGCAAGTATTACCTTCACTGGGGGGCAGGGGTAACTGCAGTTGGATCTCGGGACGGATACCCTGATGCCGAGGTTTCAGCCAAGGTTTCAGGTCGACCAAGTCCAGTTCGGCTTGCTATTTCGGTGTCTTCTGTCCCTCTTGCCTTCTCTCTCGTCTTGGCTGAGACACTAGACCTACTTAGTTGCACTGGTCTCCTAATCACACAAATGCAAACACGTGGGTGTTTAGTTCTACATGTACACGCAGCCTGTGACGCAGGTGTGATGATGTAAAACTACAGTTGTGGCAAGTGAAATCCGACACTTGGCATAAGGGACTGCAGCCCTGCATACGTACAGTACATGTGTTGCATACAACTTTATCTGTCTGATGACAAAACTCGTACTCATCACAGTCAAGGTTCAAAAGGTGCTGGCAAAAATGAATGGGGATTGGATACCAATACTCCTTATGTGTACCATATTTGTGAACTGTGTGTATCTACGCTGTGACCTTTCGATCTGTTCGGGATGCATACGGCTCTATAGTACAAATTAGGTGCAGTGCATTACATCATTGGTGTCCGTTTGTTGCGCTGTCCCCTATGGCAAGTGTCGGATTTCACTTGCCACAACTGTACAAAGATGTGTTCTACATGTACATGTACAATGTAGTACAATGCAGTACAATGTAGTACGATGTAGTATGCAATCCAGCAAGCGGAAGGGAAACACAAGTGACTTGCAATGGTGAGAAAATGACTAGCTTTGCAGGCTTGTCAGCGAAAGGGGTGACAAGATTATGATCATGCAGTGCGTGTACATGTACATGTGAAATGATTAGAGGTACAGGTCGTCCCTCGTTAATACATAATCTCTGGGACTTGACAAATGTTATGTATTAACGGGGTTTATGTACTAAACGAAAGTGTACATAACTTGCTCGTGTACCAGAATTTTTCACTTTTTTCTACTTTTCTGAGTGTTTCTTGCTACCATGACTAGGCAGCGAGATATTCTTGATTCCCTCGATATAACATAAAAATTATGTTATACCGGTCACAGTTAGCGAAGATTCTATTGTTTGCATGATACATGCCCAGCCGTGCCTGTATAGTCACTGGAAAAAAAACAGAGCTTTGTCGGTGTGTGATGTGCGCTCTGATTTCTGAGCTAATTGCATCCACAAGTAGAAACTAGAACACGATGTGCCTCCACTGGAAGGCCAAAAGACCAACAAATTATGTACTATTGAGGTACAGTCAACTTGGCTAATAACGACTGCGGATATAACGACAATTCGCGAATAACGACAGAATTTCCATGCCCAGAGCAAAGTCCCATCCAACTGTAATACATATAATGCGACTTCGGGTATAACGACACTTTGTGAATAACGACACTTTTCTGATGCCCCGCCGAGTGTCGTTATAAGCGAAGTTGACTGTTACTGTGTAGGTGGCATGCGGGTACGGAGAAATGTTATGTACTAACGAATTATGTACTAACCGACAAAATTTGTATGGAAGTGACCACGTTTCGTCCGGGACTTGAGATTTCTTATGTACTAACGGGGTTTATGTACTCGTATTAACGGGGGACGACCTGTACATGTACTAGCAAGGCAGGGATACTACATATACATGTACAGTGTTACATCCGGAAAAATCCCATGGAAAACCAATTATTTTTGTGATCACCATGGCATGGTGGCCATTTTAGATTCTGGTTGCCATGGCAACGGATGCATTTTCTCTGCATTTTGGGTTTGGTTTTGATTCTTTAATTTTTTTTTACATTCCCCTTTGATTTCTTGTTTGAATGTTGGCTGGAAAACCGTGCATTTTGCATTTCCATTTTCCGCAAATTAAAACACATTTTTCGGACAGGCCTACTGAGGTGTGGTGAGCCCATAAGTGGGATCAGTTCAAGTCCACCCTAGTTTGGGGATTTCAGGGGGTGTCGGCCGTTTAGTGGTTCAATAGCCAATTGAATCATCTTTCCAAGATTCCTTTTGAGTCTCTCTCCCCTCTCCCGGGGAGACCCACGTGACCAGTTTTGGCAGTGAGCAAGACAGTGTGTGTGGTGTGTGGGTGTGTATGCATGTGTGCGTATGTGTTTGTGTTAGTGGTGAAACGAATATCGAAATCCTGTAGCCGAATTTCTTTGGCTTAACGAACGAACACTGTGTGTGCACACTCGTGTGCGTATGTGTTTATGTGTCATGCTGTGTGCGTATGTGTTTGTGTGTTATGCCGCGTGCGTTGTGTGGCGGATGGCTTATTACTTGACGCTTTCCAGGCCTGCATCACGTCCTGTACTCAATGAGTATAGGGCTGAGTCATGCACCAAAATCCACAATCTCTCGTACCAGCACACCCAGTTTTGCTCGATTCCTTCGAGGTTTTTTTATTCAAGAGGGGGCTTTTGGGGGCCGTCCGGGGTTACCGATTGTTTTTACAAAACGAAAAGTTTTAGTATTTTCAGCCCCCACCCACCCACCCACCTTTTCTGCAGGTAAAACGAATTCCAATAAAATACTTATGTCAATTTTCGACACCCAGAAGTAGCTGGGCCTTCTCCATCTGCATTCAATAATTATTTTCAAAACAAAACTCCATCAAACCCACCCACCCCCAAACGAAAACTTTCGTTTTGAAAATATGATTGGTCAACTTGAGTGAGCGTGGACCTACCTTTGTTCTATACCCATCTATAGGCGATACCACCGGCATCTTATTCTTCCATCTTGAAGCAATCACTGGACTCGAACATTTTATCATCGCTGATTCAAGGATACCGGGAGTGTTTCACCAGGTATGTGGCTGGGTGCATGCTAAGATAATGGTCACCACAGCGGCTTTAAGAGATCGCTGATTCTTCTCACAAGTGTTGCCATTTTCGGCAAACTCTCTTTATATTTGCGTGCTCGCAATAGTATGTATAAACTCTTGTTCCTACGACTGTGTTGTGACTCGTTTCTTGCATCCTGATATATGATGCTAACTACAAGTTATGTGCTGCTCCATCGTCCCAGCGTGGGCAGAGAGAGAGAGAGAGAGAGAGAGAGAGAGAGAGAGAGAGAGAGAGAGAGAGAGAGAGAGAGAGAGAGGGACAACATTGCCAGGACAATAAATTGGGCTCGAGCCCACTAGGCAATCAGACCTGTGTGATTGCCCTGTGTTAGCCACCTCACAACTTGCCAGCATGTGCGCACTTTGCCTTCTTGTTTTCTCTTCGTGCAGCTGTGGCGAATCGGCATTTGCGGAGATGCAAGCCCTGAGCCAAGTACGGCGCTTTGAAATGGCACTCATGCTTCTTGATGGCCGCGACAAACAAGGTACTGTAACAGTCCATCTCTCTATTCCTTGTTGCTAACTGGTACAGCACTGCCGGGCGCCGAAGAAACAGGCTAAGGTTTCAACAAGCACAGCGTACCTATGTATACGCGGTGACTCAACTGTGCATAGACTGTAGTACAGCGTACATGAAAATAAGAACGACTTAGTCTACAAGGCTGCCCCCCCCCCCCTGTTCTTCAGCGGCCGACAGTACTGTAGATCAGTATGATGCTGACATGTGGTAGAAATCAGCTCTCTGTCACCTCTACTGTGGAGCTCAAATTACTGCAAATTTCTGAGTTACGTGGGTACGTTGATCTCCAATGAAGAAGATCCATGTGCATGCATTACAAATGAAATTGTTTGAAGGTGGCCAACAGTGACCGAGTATATTGATTTTCTAAAATTTCGACTCCATGTGGTATGTTCAGAACTTCAGAATGTATCGCAATGTCAGCATTAACCCTTTACCTTCTGTGTGTACATGAATCCACCGAATTTGGTCGATGGACATGCATGCACTAAAACATTCGTAGCTCGATCAATTCTTGACAGAATCTCAAAAACGAAATATGTAGGAAGAAGCCGAAGAGCCCAGCTTTTCATTGCAAAAATCGGCGAAGAGCTGCGATGCCGCATTCCGAAGATATTGCGCTCGACATTTCAGCCACGGCAAAAGTCGATTTTTTCTGAGTCACTGACCTTGAGCTGGGAATTTTCCCTCTCCTGACATGCTGAGTCACCTGGGAATGCTTTGAGCGCATGGGCAGCATAAAAAGAAACTCAAGCAAACAAATTTGAAATGTTTACGATGAAGGACTGAGAAATGGCTGACGAGGAGAGAATGTTCTCGGATACCCAGCGATGGGGAGTATTTGAAGTACCCTGGTGTTGGATATGTGATCTCAGTAGTGTCCAGTTTGAGCTCATTGTACGCAGCTCGTAGAGAGCTATCCAGAATGCCCAAGAGTGTGAAAATCGGTTGATTAGAAACAAAGATATTCTCAGAATGAGGTGAGAATTATCGCATTTGGAACTGCCTGGGAATTTTGGTCAGAAGGTAAAGGGTTAATCAAGGAAGTCTACCGCCACCATTTTTAGTAGGGCTGAAACAATTATACCGATAACTCGCATATCGATCGTTAAGAGTGCAATCGATAATCGTTAGTGTTTAAAACGAGTGCTAACGATTTATTATGAATGCATATCGGTGACAGTATTCTAGCCCTTGCACTTCATCCGATAGTGAATACGAGTACAATCAAGTACTTCCAAGCGTGGTAAAATTGATTTGTGGCTTTGAAAGAGCTCGGAAGAGAAGACTTTGTCTTTTTGGTTCATTTGTGTGAGAGGTTGGAGATAAGAGCAGTTGCCAGAGGGTGATGACAAGATTCTTTGCTCTAGAAACAACATGAAATTCTCTAGTTCATGTTGATAAACCAGCCAGATTTCCACAGATGTCAACATTGCGGTGCCACAAATTTCTAATGTACCAAAGGTATCATGGAATTTCTTCATAAACTGGTGTGCGAGGTACACGAGTAGAGCCGACAAGAATCGATAAAACCAATATATCGATCGTTAATGATATTGGTTGATCGTTAGGAGTTATTGAATGATCGTTTCAGCCCTAATTTTTAGTACAATGCAAGTCTTGTACAATTTTATTACAGCGTAGGAGGGTTTAACTTAATAGAGGGGTTAAGATGCACGTTATTTCCGACGTGACGTGCAATTTCACGTCCAATTTGGCATAAAACTCCAAATTTTGACGCGAGCTGCAGGTCACTTGCGTTGTTTTTGACGCGCGAGCCAAATAACGCGAGCTGAACTTTCGTGTCACGTCAGGAATAACGTGCATCTTAACCTCTCTAAATACTACTAATGTGCCCGGGCTACCCCAATAGACAAGTACTGTGTCTTCTCTCATTCTATATTTTCTGTGCAGTACTGGCGGATTTGTTTGGGGAGCTTGCCGCTTTACATCCTGGAGACTCAAGTGAAGAAGTTTCGAGACTTCGCCAAACGTACGGACTTTAGCTTTTTGGCCGCGGTGAATCCTAGTCACTGCTGCTGCTGGCGCTTGGGACTTCTATGTCCTCAGCTTCACCTCTCTGGGTATGACACTAGTGCATGGGACGAACATGGAGCGGACTGGAAAGAGGAATGAGTCAACAGCATGTCCTACTTCAAGGCTATGTGCACTTCTTATGCAATGACGGATACACAAACAGAACCGCCTGCTTGCAGTTGCGTTGCTTGGAGGTATTGTCCATGTCCGGCAGGCGGCAGTGTGCGTGTGGTACTGTGTATGGTTCAACACGTGCTTTATTAAGCCCTGTTATTAACCTTCTTTTTTCGCAGAATTTGTAATTTTTACGGACTTCGTTTTTAACCCTTCTTTGAAGTACATGTACGCGTATTTTCCAGGGTCATAGCTGGCTTGAAATTGAGGAGAGACAGCTGGGAAAGTTGATGCATAGTTGTACAACTCTGCATTGCTCTAAACATGGAGTGTAGCTTGATATTGTAGGCCTAATGCCGTATTTACTGAACTCTGTCCCTACAAGATAACGCTATTCCGTGGACGCACGGTTTTCCAGATTAGAGAGGTTCCGGGCTACGTAACGTTGAGCAACTTGGGAAGCTTGTGAATTCGCGGGGTTTCATTCCACTTGGACTGTCATCACACTACGGTACGAAACGTTGTGTCTACGTCCTCCACGTAATTAGCTTTTAATCGGTTCTCATGATGATCCATGTGAGGAGTGAAAATGGGAGCTGAGGAAACGGGAAACGTAGACGTGGCAGGGAGTATACAGCCTTTCGGTTGAACGTGCATATCTCCCGCAGCCTTCTCCGAGCGACCTTGTACGTGCGTTTGTTTGAGTTTTCGAATTTCTCCCAAAATACAAAATGTGACTGTGTGGACGGGTCAAGAACTGTGCCCGTTTGATGACACGACCACACGTTTTGGATTTTTCACCGGAGATGTAGATGAGAGTCAGAGAACGTAGTGTGATGACGGCCTTACGGGAAGTTGTCTACGAGAGCACCGGTACGTACGTGCGGATATTGTTGTTGGGGCAGTCAACGGTAGCAGTGAGCCACCACAATGGGCTCTACTCCTTGATAAGTGTGCCTGTGAATCGTGCATGCAATGTGCAGAGCAGTGAGGCACATAACTGTGCCTGCTTGTAAATTACGTCCACACTCACACATTTCTCAAAATGCGAAGACTGAAGATGGGCCTTGCCCAAAAATTCGAATAATATTAATATCAGTAGAAAGGAAAAGGACATATGGAAATGAGTTAAGAGTAACTCTCCACCACTGTAACTAGATACTATATACAGTCAGAAAGTGCAACAACTAGGCACAAAACTGACAGAGTACTGAGACATTCGACGTCCTGACACCTAGCTTCAACACATCTCCGTAGCGCTAACCGACAGCCTTCCAACTTGGAAGGACGTCGAATGTCTCAGTACTCTGTCAGTTTTGTGCCTAGTTGTTGCACTTTCTGACTGTATATAGTATCTAGTTACAGTGGTGGAGAGTTACTCTTAACTCGTTTCCATATGTCCTTTTCCTTTCTACTTTTATTATTGGCTCAATACCCGAGTTTCAAATATTAATATCTCTTTTTCTTTTTATATATTAAATAGTGATTGGTGTAGCCCAGAGACCGTTTGGAGAGTGTTGTGAAGATGTATGCACACTCACACATGGTGTTAAAACACCCCAGAAAGGGGAGAGCATGGAGAAAGAAGGAGAACAATGGACCTTCTGCCATTTATACAGATCCATGAAATCCCGTAGACCCGGTAGGGTGTTGAATGTGCAGTACCCTATTGTGTTTTCTGCTAACGTTATTTCCACTAAGAAATGGGGCCTGAGGGCATTTCATACGAAAACCTTTTTCTGACAAAGATCTAGCTAGTCATTAATTCTAACCAAAGTGAAGAAGCTGGAAAAGTGATTGCTGGTCATTGAATAGTGACGCTAAAAAGGTCAAATGCGCATGCATAGCACACAATGAACACCCTACCGGGTCTACGGGATTCTACGGGATTTCGTGGATCTGTACAAATGGCATAAGGTCGATTCCATCTTCCATCACAGCCAAGGTCGATTCCATCACAGCCAATGTCTCTTTTCCAAGGCTGCCAGTTCGAAGGACTATAACGTGTTCTGTAATTTACTAATTTTAGTATAACGGAGGTGTACATTAGGATCAGACCGGCTGAGAAGCAATATTGCAATAACACAGCTACGGTGTACTTGTGTGCTTATATGGCGACTTTCCGGGTACTGTAAGAATCTAACTTCTATGATTCTTCTCTGTCACATAATTATGGTTAAGCAGTTGCTAGAAATAAGATCTAAAAACAAAAGACTTGGCCAGTGGCCTGAGATGTCCTCTTAGTTATGTAGAAGAAGGAAAAATGAAATAATAAATGAATTGTAATGGTTAAAAAGCGTTAAAACATTAAAAAGCGTTAAAAAAGCGTTAAAAAACATTCAGCTATTTCGAAGTAAATCGCCACTGACTCAAGATGTGTACAACATAATACCGGTATTCAAATTTGGGGAAAAAGAGCGAATGAGGGAGAAAAAAATACAGGGCCGTGAGTTACGAGACAGCAAAGCAGAGATATTATTCTCCATGAAAGACAGGATTTGAGTTGTTAGAGAACTGTGGGCAGCATGTCTAGAACACTGGCTTTGCTGTTGCGGCTAGGTCGTGCACCCGTGTCACTAGACTGGTGAACACTGGTTTTGCTGTTGCGGCTAGGTCGTACACCCGTGTCACTAGACTGGTGCATGGATTCTTCTTGCAAATCCATCAGGCTCGATCCACTAGCCCGCGAACATCGTCGCGGCATAAAGCTGCTAACGTCATTATGTGGTGGTACTTCGGGCGCCTGCAGCGGGACTGCCGATGGACTATTGGGAACCATAAGGTCCATCGCAAGGCTAGCCCTTGAAGCCGGCTTACTCGAGTTCTTGTTGTATGCGACGTATTTTGAATTGTTGGCCACACTGTGCCCAGCATGCGATTTCGAACGTGGACGCCGGGTGGAAGATTGATTCTGAGACCGGTGGCCGGGCAATAACTCGTAACATGGGTCACTGCTTAGCAACACAGCATACGTCGTCTCCAAAGGCTCGTACTCGGAACCCGTCTGGCTTCTGGTGTCAGCGTGCTGCTTCTGCTGCTGATGATGTTGTGTAGTTGTAGGTACGTGGCAAAATGTGGCTGTTGACAGTGCAGATGATGATGGTGTGTTCCTCTCTAGCCCGGCGGTATTTTGGTGACGGTGCACGCTGGTAGTATCCATTGCGTGATACACATTCTCGTCGTCGGTAGTATGGTGACGATGCAAGCTGGCGGTATCCATTGCGTGATACACATTCTCGTCGTCGGTAGTATGGTGACGATGCAAGCTGGTGGTGTCCATTGCATTATGGTGACGATGCAAGCTGGTGGTATCCATTGCATGATACACATTCTCGTCGTCGGTAGTATGAGGACGATGCAAGCTGGCAGTATCCATTGTATTATGGCGACGATGCAGGCTGGTAGTGTCCATTGCGTGGTACACATTCTCGTCGTCATTGTTGTAGATGTAGGACGAGTCGTCGGCCATTAGCATGCTGGCATTGTCCATGGACAGTGTCTCATCCTTGTGCAGCAGTTCCGTTGTGGCGTACACAGAGCCGATTGTGTTCGTACGCTCGGTGCGCATCAACGGGCCCAATCCGACGCTATCGACGGAAAGCGACTGCGCTTGCATGCTGTTGCCGCCGTCGAACTGAAGCTTCAGGATCGACTGGTCCATGTAGGCATTGCTTATAGGCGAGTCTTCTGCAGACATGGTCTGATTACGTGTGGACGTGCTGGGTGAAAACTCTGAGCCTGCTTGGCGCAGTACAGCTGCTGGCTTTCGGGCTGCAGGTGAAGGCGTAATGGCTACGCCTGAGCATATTACAAATGGACACAAATTTGGCAGACAAAGACGACATCAAAAATGGGTTTTGGGTTTTTGGGTCAGCGCATGCGAACTACTGCAGTGGATCATAAGCGCTTTTTTGCTATAGCTGTAGACAGTAGTACGGGTTTATATGCACAGTGCGTACGTTTATATGCACAGTGCGTGCTCCATTTCTGTCACTCAAGATCACTGCTGCTTTGACCCGTTCCTAAGTTATTCCAGTTTCTTAGACTTCGAGGAGAAATTTCTCCGAGAATGCACCCTAAAGTCGGCGTGAAAAGCGCAAGATCCAACATCGATCTCTTTTTGAAAACCCCAATCGACCAAAGTTTGATAATAGGCCATTCACACGATGTGCAAACTCACTTTTATCGTACTGTTTCCAAGGATATTTACTCGGATACAATAAACTTGGACTCACGCATGCAATTGATTGTTTATCTTGGCTGAGGCCCTTTTGCTTGCGATTATCTTTTCACGCAAGGAAAAGTGTCGGTTGTTGAAAGTGTGTACTGCAAATGCAGTGCTTGAACAAAGGAAAATTCAAAATTTAATTTCCCGGCATTTTCAGGAAGTCACTATGGATACATTGACGGTTGCAAAGTTTGCCCAGCACCGTGTGAACTGGATCACGGTTTGAAAGTGTTATCTTGGTCACACGCGTGCACGTGTTTGCACGTCGTGTGAATGGCCTATAACCTCCAAAGATTTCATTTCCAGATGGGCCAAAGTTTCTCACTGGCCAAAATTTGTTGATTTCAGTATTCTTGCCATGGCTGGCCAACGCCCCCTGCTTTGTATTGGCTTTTGCCTTTTTCAAAAAGTGGTGGACATCACGCAACTGCAATGTAAACAAAACGGGGTTTGTCAACTGACAACCGCTCTATTTAGTTGCTATTCACTCTTTTAATAGATGAAAATTCTTTTTAATACTAAATTAATGTCGAAAAATTATTGACGTTTCGGGCCAGTCACCCATCGTCAGAACAATGTACAAGGAGCGAACCTGGCCTTTTATAACGAAAGCAAGCGAGAGCATATGTACATGTATGTCCATGTATAAAACAAATGAAACACACAATAGCCGTATGCAATTGAGTGTCTGAATTTGCATGTACAACCGACAAGGAGAAGTGCGCTGAAAGAGTGGGTATGCAGCAGCTCAGCAGATAAAGCGCAGGAAATGTGCTTACGAAGGTGTGTACCACGATCATTGTGTGTACAACCCTGTACAGACACAGCAAGACTTGGCAGTTTCACTGCGAGGGTGCTAGCGCCTTCAATGGCCATCTGAAGGAGATATTGATCTCCCGACGACGCTCTCAAATCTCGATGGACTCCCTAATTTTTCTTCTGTTCATCCGTGTTTCCACAGCCAGTACTTGGGCCTCAATGAAAATCACATCTGTGCTCTTGATGGCTCCTTGCTGCTGGTGATCAGTAGCCATGTGTTTACCCCATGGTTTGTCGAGCATCCTGTGATATGCTTCATAGTGGTGTTCCTCGAACCGGTCTCTTGCGACTTCGTCAGAGCTCGAAAGAATTCGTCCTCACCGGCACAAGCCTGTGAGAGTCTCGGTATGACGCAGAAATGGCTGCGAAGCAACAACTATCCCGAGGCAATGATCGAAGAGCTTGCTCAGAAAAGTTGCCACACCGCCCAACGACGTACCGTAGTTCCGCGCATATAAGCCCATGGGCTAATATACGAAATAATGCATTTTCCGGGAAAAAAATCAGTAATAATGGTTCGTTTTTTAGCCCTGGGCCTATATTCGAATTTTGAAGGCAGCTGGCACGCGAAAAAGTACAAGTCAGTGCGCGGTTTTCCGCCTACCCTAGGAACTGGTACTGGTTATGTAGTCTGCACTGACATGCTGTACTATCGGTTCTGTAATGGTGTTTGGGTCTGTTTATTAGCCCATGGGCCTATAAACTGAGGTGGGCTTATATCCGGATATAGGCCCATGGGCGTATATGCGCGGCACTACGGTAAGCCATATATGAAAAAAGATGCCGCTATACTGAAGCTACCCTTTCGCTCAGAAGACATTCAGCGGAAGGCGAAGCATTTAGTCGAGCGCTCGGGGTTCCCGGTCAATGTTGTGTCTGAACACACTCTCAAACTCAAAGATGCCCTCGTGAAGTAAGCGCTGAATCCATCGAAGTGCAGCGTGACACAAGAACGAGTGAGGCGCCGAGAACAGCAGAGGCGAGGAAGACCGCTAACCCCTGCATCTCATGCTCCTCTGGTTTGCCGAACTGCATGTGTGATTCCCCGGCATTATCTATTTGATGAAGTGTGCACTGTGTCGGAAGCGGTATGTCGGTGAGACCCTCAGGGTCGCAAGAGACCGGTTCGAGGAACATCACTACGAAGCACGTCACAGGATGCTCGACAAACCGTGGAGTAGACACATGGCTACTGATCACCAGCAGCACAGAACCATCAAGAGCACAGAACCATCAAGAGCACAGAACCATCAAGAGCACAGATGTGATTTTCATTGAGGCCCAAGTACTGGCCGTGGAAACACGGATGAACAGAAGAAAAATTGGGGAGTCCATCGAGATTCGAGAGCGTCGTCCGGAGATCAATACAGTCAGACCTCGCATAACCGCACACATCCGTTTTCCACAAAAATATCCGGATAGGCGAGGGAACCGGATAATCGAACATACATACTGTGTGTATGCATGGCAAATGCTGTAAATCGGTAGCCAACAATTTTCTTCCGGATGGCGAGGGATCCGGATAATAGAGGACCGGACAAGCGGGGTCTGACTGTATATCCTGCGGATGGCCATTGAAGGCGCTAGCACCCTCACAGTGAAACTGCCAAATCTTGCTGTGTCTGTACAGGGTTGTACACACAATGATCGTGGTATACACCTTCGTACGCACATTTCCTGCGCTTTATCTGCTGAGCTGCTGCATACCCACTCTTTCAGCGCACTTCTCCTTGTCGATTGTACATGCAAATTCAGACACTCAATTGCATACGGCTATTGTGTGTTTCATTTGTTTTATACATGGACATACATGTACATATGCTCTCGCTTGCTTTCGTTATAAAAGGCCAGGTTCGCTCCTTGTACATTGTTCTGACGATGGGTGACTGGCCCGAAACGTCAATAATTTTTCGACATCATTAATATTAAAAAGAATTTTCATCCAAAGAGTGAATAGCAACTAAATAGAGCAGTTGTCAGTTGACAAACCCCCTTTAGTTTTGCCTTTTTGATGGTAAAATAAAATAAACACGCGGGTGCGGGCTGTTCACTTTGCAGTTGAGTCCTGTGTATTCACAAACTACATGAAGCAGCAAGAGTGCATAAACAAGAGTATGCAACTGTGGGTATGGCCCAGTGCCTTCATTACGTAACTTGCCTTCATCACGCTCTGAAAGCATGCATTCAAACTCACAATTTCTCGTACGAGCCCATCCGTTTTCGCTCATTTCGTTCCAGTACCTATGCGATCTCTGAATTCTGGCGCGTGAACTCCAGTTCCGTACGAAAGTTCATTTCAAACCAGAGGGAAAGTGCGGTGTTTGATTTTCCGCAGTGCGCGGACTGCAGCTGAATGATGTGATGAAGGCAGCGCGCCGCGCATCTGGCCCATAGAAAAGAGATCACAGTTGCATACTCTTGTTTATGGACTCTTGGTAGCAGGAATATTGCAGCTGTTTAGCATCAGCAAGTTACTGCCAAAGTACGTCATGGACTACGTTTTTTGTAGGACAAACGTACGGTCTTCTTTTAAATGAAAAGAAGCCTTTGTGTCGAATTCAAGCAAAGGTCCTCTCAACCTCCAACACAATCGGGGTGCTACACGTGATACGACCATGGTCGTACCACTTTTCGTCCTGAGCTCTAAAATGCGCCTCCCCCCATTCTTTTGCCGTGGAGCAGCCCTCACCCCCAGTCATACAACTCCCTACTGGCTCCCCTGGTATGCATACGGACAAGCCATCATGGGAATACGGTACTCACGTTTCCTGCTTCCCGGTTTCCTGGTACACTTGCAAATGACAACAATGGTCACAAGCAGCATGACCAGCGCACCGCCTCCTGCAGCAATGTACACGACCAGGGTTTTGCTGATCAGAGTAGTAGGCCCCGTTCCTTGGTCTGTGTTCCTTGGCGAGGGCATGACGGTGACGCTACTGGGGACAGCAGCAGTAACACTAGTCAACGTGCTGGCATTGGTCGGCATAGTTGCACTAGTTGACACCGGTGGGGCCGACACACTTCCATTATGTGCCAGTGTCGTAGTGGAGGCATTTGTCACTGAGCCTCGGTCCATGGTTTCGGTCGCTGCAGTCGTCATCACCGCTCCTAGTTTGCCAAAACTATCTGATAGACCGCCCGTGGACGACTGGGTTGGTGCATTCGTGTCTGTGCCGTAGCCACTAGTTGACACCGGTGGGCCTGACACACGTCCATTATGTGCCAGTGTCGTAGTGGAGGCATTTGTCACTGAGCCTCGGTCCATGGTTTCGGTCGCTGCAGTCGTCATCACCGCTCCTAGTTTGCCAGATTTATCTGATGGACCGCCCGTGGACGACTGGGTCGGTGCATCCGTGTCTGTGCCGTGGCCAGAACCAACTGATGGACTGGATGTGGAGGGCTGGGTTGGTGTATTCGTGCCTGTGCCATGGCGAGAACCAACTGATGGACTGGATGTGGAGGGCTGGGTTGGTGTATTCGTGCCTGTGCTGCTGGCGGATGTTGTTACTACAGTCACCAGCGTTGATACTACACTTGCTGTTGTGGACACCGCTGGTGAGCTTGTTGTCGTGGCCGGGAACTGGCACAGTGAAGCTGTCGAACTTGTGCCAGATGCTGCAGCAGAATAAACAAGTGCCATACAAAAGGTTGGAAGCTGCCGCCTTGGCACAGAATTGCACAACCGAAGCTTTATATCAATTTAGAAGTACTCATTAGCTCCCTACTGCTTGATACAAAATGAAACATTCTTAAGAAAGGAGATATCCACTGTAACCAGGCCCAGAGTCTCCAGCATGTGTCCACCGTCACATGAACAGGGCAATTGGTGGTAGCTCAGGGAGGGAACCTGCCAAACTAGAATACAGTCACAAAGAGCCACAAAGCAGAGAGTGCGACTCCGCGCAGGAATTCGGGAAATCGTAATCCACCGGACACGCCACTTTCGACAGCAATGCACGGTCAGGACAGATACCGCCAGTCATACTAATACCGTGCAGTTGTGCATTCGCTTGTCGTGGCTTCCATGACGGTTAACCCCCCCCCCCCCCCCCCCCCGGCTCTTTTTACTAATCTTCCCAATGTTTAATGTTCACAGATGTACATTCCCACGGGCATGTACGACAAAGCACCTCGAGTTAGTACATTGACCGCGTTCGTAAAATACAAATCTGACATTCCAAGGCGAAACGGGGCCTATGCAACTGATGACATACCTGGTTACAACATAATCTAGTAGTCTGCCTTTATAATCCATTAGTATACACATACCTGGTTAGACCCCTGGTGTAAGTCTCTGCTGACCCACACCCTCAGTATGAGCAAGAGTACAGGAAACCCGGAGTGTGCAGCTGCAATAGGTTGTTGTCACCGACTCGCGGCACACTTCCCAGATCACAATTACCGTCACGGCGTGTGATGCAGTGTGTACAAGCAGGATTCAAGCAAGTCTCTCCCTCCCCCCCCCCCCCCCTGCACACCTGCAGCTCAGGTGCGCATGACGCCACCGCTCACCTCATACCTGCAACAACTATTATCTAACAATCTCTCATCCTCTTCTCCTCACCGTTCACACTTTATTGTTTTAAAACTATTACTGTAATTTCACAAATTTTCGGTGTACTTTTATTTTCGGTACTTTCGATGCGTCTGTGTCATACCTAAAATTCCAATACACCGAACAAACACATAATCCAATAGGAACTGCTTCTCTGTATCTAACACTTCTGTTCACCTAGCGTGGCCTTTTGCCCTCATACCGAAAATATTGAGCACCTAAAATTTCTGAAATTAGAGTCTAATCCGGGAATTTCGCCGTGACAAACTTCCATGTAGGAAAAGTCAATAGCTGCCCACATTGGGTTTTATGTACTCATGGTATGAGAGTATAAATATTATCCATGAAGGAACAAGATCAAATCCCACATTTTTCAAGCAGAAAGACACAATGTATTACACCTGGCATGTTGTAGAAATATAATTATTATGATCTTTTGCACCCAAGGAACAACCTTGTGGGAGATTGCAACTGTCTGTTGTATTAGGCCGTTTTTGGGTAACCCGACCGACCGATGTTTTGAGCGCCGACCTATTCTTTTTGCATACATTCATGCATATGCGCATCCCTGTCCCCGGGGAAAATCGCGATTACGCGGCCGCGTTTTTCCCCGCGTTTTTTGCGATTGTTTAAAAGACCGCGTTTTCCGCGATTTTCTCGCGTTTTTTGAACTTTTTTGTTGCACTACACGTACACACAGTGCACTGTTCGGTCAGCAATATCTCATCGTGGCGACTTTGTACTCAAATATGACGAGTGCTTACACCAGACTTGTAACTGATTGATTTCACTACATACTCACTGAAAATTGCCTCATATCAACTGCAAACTTGCCGCATATCAATAATATTCACCGCATATTTACCGCAAATTCACCTCAAATTAGGACATATTATGCCGCGTTTTTGCGATATTTTCCGCTATTTTCCCCGGGGACAGGCATCCTACGCATGTACATGTGCATGCTCGCACTTCGCGTTTTGCCAGGCACAAGGCCACGGCTTTTCCTTCCTGCTCCTGGCTCTGGCCGGCTAGACATTTCAGTCCTTTGTTTCGAGTTGACTCAATCAAGTCGGATTTGTTGCATGGAGTTCTATTTGTCAAGCGTAAAGGCCGATTCATACTTCATTTCGCGTACGGGAAAGTCATTGCACGACCGTCGCGCGATGGCTTTCCCGTACACGAAATAGTTGAGCTCAGATCAACTTTTTCACAACGCGACGCGTTTCCTGTACGCGAAATGAAGTATGAATCGGCCT
>NC_088644.1:31831159-31855301 GCF_964019385.1 Sycon ciliatum
ATTTCTCCCAAAATACAAAATGTGACTGTGTGGACGGGTCAAGAACTGTGCCCGTTTGATGACACGACCACACGTTTTGGATTTTTCACCGGAGATGTAGATGAGAGTCAGAGAACGTAGTGTGATGACGGCCTTACGGGAAGTTGTCTACGAGAGCACCGGTACGTACGTGCGGATATTGTTGTTGGGGCAGTCAACGGTAGCAGTGAGCCACCACAATGGGCTCTACTCCTTGATAAGTGTGCCTGTGAATCGTGCATGCAATGTGCAGAGCAGTGAGG
The DNA here is from genome assembly GCF_964019385.1 of Sycon ciliatum. NCBI lineage: Eukaryota > Metazoa > Porifera > Calcarea > Leucosolenida > Sycettidae > Sycon > Sycon ciliatum. The sequence goes on from NC_088644.1 coordinate 31,831,441, forward strand.
CACATAACTGTGCCTGCTTGTAAATTACGTCCACACTCACACATTTCTCAAAATGCGAAGACTGAAGATGGGCCTTGCCCGAAAATTCGAATAATATTAATATCAGTAGAAAGGAAAAGGACATATGGAAATAAGTTAAGAGTAACTCTCCACCACTGTAACTAGATACTATATACAGTCAGAAAGTGCAACAACTAGGCACAAAACTGACAGAGTACTGAGACATTCGACGTCCTGACACCTAGCTTCAACACATCTCCGTAGCGCTAACCGACAGCCTTCCAACTTGGAAGGACGTCGAATGTCTCAGTACTCTGTCAGTTTTGTGCCTAGTTGTTGCACTTTCTGACTGTATATAGTATCTAGTTACAGTGGTGGAGAGTAACTCGTTTCCATATGTCCTTTTCCTTTCTACTTTTATTATTGGCTCAATACCCGAGTTTCAAATATTAATATCTCTTTTTCTTTTTATATAATATTAAATAGTGATTGGTGTAGCCCAGAGACCGTTTGAAGAGTGTTGTGAAGATGTATGCACACTCACACATGGTGTTAAAACACCCCAGAAAGGGGAGAGCATGGAGAAAGAAGGAGAACAATGGACCTTCTGCCATTTATACAGATCCATGAAATCCCGTAGACCCGGTAGGGTGTTGAATGTGCAGTACCCTATTGTGTTTTCTGCTAACGTTATTTCCACTAAGAAATGGGGCCTGAGGGCATTTCATACGAAAACCTTTTTCTGACAAAGATCTAGCTAGTCATTAATTCTAACCAAAGTGAAGAAGCTGGAAAAGTGATTGCTGGTCATTGAATAGTGACGCTAAAAAGGTCAAATGCGCATGCATAGCACACAATGAACACCCTACCGGGTCTACGGGATTCTACGGGATTTCGTGGATCTGTACAAATGGCATAAGGTCGATTCCATCTTCCATCACAGCCAAGGTCGATTCCATCACAGCCAATGTCTCTTTTCCAAGGCTGCCAGTTCGAAGGACTATAACGTGTTCTGTAATTTACTAATTTTAGTATAACGGAGGTGTACATTAGGATCAGACCGGCTGAGAAGCAATATTGCAATAACACAGCTACGGTGTACTTGTGTACTTGTGTGCTTATATGGCGACTTTCCGGGTACTGTAAGAATCTTATGATTCTTCTCTGTCACATAATTATGGTTAGGCAGTTGCTAGAAATAAGATCTAAAAACAAAAGACTTGGCCAGTGGCCTGAGATGTCCTCTTAGTTATGTAGAAGAAGGAAAAATGAAATAATAAATGAATTGTAATGGTTAAAAAGCGTTAAAACATTAAAAAGCGTTAAAAAAGCGTTAAAAAACATTCAGCTATTTCGAAGTAAATCGCCACTGACTCAAGATGTGTACAACATAATACCGGTATTCAAATTTGGGGAAAAAGAGCGAATGAGGGAGAAAAAAATACAGGGCCGTGAGTTACGAGACAGCAAAGCAGAGATATTATTCTCCATGAAAGACAGGATTTGAGTTGTTAGAGAACTGTGGGCAGCATGTCTAGAACACTGGCTTTGCTGTTGCGGCTAGGTCGTGCACCCGTGTCACTAGACTGGTGAACACTGGTTTTGCTGTTGCGGCTAGGTCGTACACCCGTGTCACTAGACTGGTGCATGGATTCTTCTTGCAAATCCATCAGGCTCGATCCACTAGCCCGCGAACATCGTCGCGGCATAAAGCTGCTAACGTCATTATGTGGTGGTACTTCGGGCGCCTGCAGCGGGACTGCCGATGGACTATTGGGAACCATAAGGTCCATCGCAAGGCTAGCCCTTGAAGCCGGCTTACTCGAGTTCTTGTTGTATGCGACGTATTTTGAATTGTTGGCCACAATGTGCCCAGCATGCGATTTCGAACGTGGACGCCGGGTGGAAGATTGATTCTGAGACCGGTGGCCGGGCAATAACTCGTAACATGGGTCACTGCTTAGCAACACAGCATATGTCGTCTCCAAAGGCTCGTACTCGGAACCCGTCTGGCTTCTGGTGTCAGCGTGCTGCTTCTGCTGCTGATGATGTTGTGTAGTTGTAGGTACGTGGCAAAATGTGGCTGTTGACAGTGCAGATGATGATGGTGTGTTCCTCTCTAGCCCGGCGGTATTTTGGTGACGGTGCACGCTGGTAGTATCCATTGCGTGATACACATTCTCGTCGTCGGTAGTATGGTGACGATGCAAGCTGGCGGTATCCATTGCGTGATACACATTCTCGTCGTCGGTAGTATGGTGACGATGCAAGCTGGTGGTGTCCATTGCATTATGGTGACGATGCAAGCTGGTGGTATCCATTGCATGATACACATTCTCGTCGTCGGTAGTATGAGGACGATGCAAGCTGGCAGTATCCATTGTATTATGGCGACGATGCAGGCTGGTAGTGTCCATTGCGTGGTACACATTCTCGTCGTCATTGTTGTAGATGTAGGACGAGTCGTCGGCCATTAGCATGCTGGCATTGTCCATGGACAGTGTCTCATCCTTGTGCAGCAGTTCCGTTGTGGCGTACACAGAGCCGATTGTGTTTGTACGCTCGGTGCGCATCAACGGGCCCAATCCGACGCTATCGACGGAAAGCGACTGCGCTTGCATGCTGTTGCCGCCGTCGAACTGAAGCTTCAGGATCGACTGGTCCATGTAGGCATTGCTTATAGGCGAGTCTTCTGCAGACATGGTCTGATTACGTGTGGACGTGCTGGGTGAAAACTCTGAGCCTGCTTGGCGCAGTACAGCTGCTGGCTTTCGGGCTGCAGGTGAAGGCGTAATGGCTACGCCTGAGCATATTACAAATGGACACAAATTTGGCAGACAAAGACGACATCAAAAATGGGTTTTGGGTTTTTGGGTCAGCGCATGCGAACTACTGCAGTGGATCATAAGCGCTTTTTTGCTATAGCTGTAGACAGTAGTACGGGTTTATATGCACAGTGCGTACGTTTATATGCACAGTGCGTACTCCATTTCTGTCACTCAAGATCACTGCTGCTTTGACCCGTTCCTAAGTTATTCCAGTTTCTTAGACTTCGAGGAGAAATTTCTCCGAGAATGCACCCTAAAGTCGGCGTGAAAAGCGCAAGATCCAACATCGATCTCTTTTTGAAAACCCCAATCGACCAAAGTTTGATAATAGGCCATTCACACGATGTGCAAACTCACTTTTATCGTACTGTTTCCAAGGATATTTACTCGGATACAATAAACTTGGACTCACGCATGCAATTGATTGTTTATCTTGGCTGAGGCCCTTTTGCTTGCGATTATCTTTTCACGCAAGGAAAAGTGTCGGTTGTTGAAAGTGTGTACTGCAAATGCAGTGCTTGGACAAAGGAAAATTCAAAATTTAATTTCCCGGCATTTTCAGGAAAAGTCACTATGGATACATTGACGGTTGCAAAGTTTGCCCAGCACCGTGTGAACTGGATCACGGTTTGAAAGTGTTATCTTGGTCACACGCGTGCACGTGTTTGCACGTCGTGTGAATGGCCTATAACCTCCAAAGATTTCATTTCCAGATGGGCCAAAGTTTCTCACTGGCCAAAATTTGTTGATTTCAGTATTCTTGCCATGGCTGGCCAACGCCCCCTGCTTTGTATTGGCTTTTGCCTTTTTCAAAAAGTGGTGGACATCACGCAACTGCAATGTAAACAAAACGGGGTTTGTCAACTGACAACCGCTCTATTTAGTTGCTATTCACTCTTTTAATAGATGAAAATTCTTTTTAATACTAAATTAATGTCGAAAAATTATTGACGTTTCGGGCCAGTCACCCATCGTCAGAACAATGTACAAGGAGCGAACCTGGCCTTTTATAACGAAAGCAAGCGAGAGCGTATGTATATCCATGTACAAAACAAATGAAACACACAATAGGCGTATGCGATTGAGTGTCTGAATTTGCATGTACAATCGACAAGGAGAAGTGCGCTGAAAGAGTGGGTATGAAACAGCTCAGCAGATAAAGCGCAGGAAATGTGCTTACGAAGGTGTGTACCACGATCATTGTGTGTACAACCCTGTACAGACACAGCAAGACTTGGCAGTTTCACTGCGAGGGTGCTAGCGCCTTCAATGGCCATCTGAAGGAGATATTGATCTCCCGACGACGCTCTCAAATCTCGATGGACTCCCTAATTTTTCTTCTGTTCATCCGTGTTTCCACAGCCAGTACTTGGGCCTCAATGAAAATCACATCTGTGCTCTTGATGGCTCCTTGCTGCTGGTGATCAGTAGCCATGTGTTTACCCCATGGTTTGTCGAGCATCCTGTGATATGCTTCATAGTGGTGTTCCTCGAACCGGTCTCTTGCGACTTCGTCAGAGCTCGAAAGAATTCGTCCTCACCGGCACAAGCCTGTGAGAGTCTCGGTATGACGCAGAAATGGCTGCGAAGCAACAACTATCCCGAGGCAATGATCGAAGAGCTTGCTCAGAAAAGTTGCCACACCGCCCAACGACGTACCGTAGTTCCGCGCATATAAGCCCATGGGCTAATATACGAAATAATGCATTTTCCGGGAAAAAAATCAGTAATAATGGTTCGTTTTTTAGCCCTGGGCCTATATTCGAATTTTGAAGGCAGCTGGCACGCGAAAAAGTACAAGTCAGTGCGCGGTTTTCCGCCTACCCTAGGTACTGGGACTGGTTATGTAGTCTGCACTGACATGCTGTACTATCGGTTCTGTAATGGTGTTTGGGTCTGTTTATTAGCCCATGGGCCTATAAACTGAGGTGGGCTTATATCCGGATATAGGCCCATGGGCGTATATGCGCGGCACTACGGTAAGCCATATATGAAAAAAGATGCCGCTATACTGAAGCTACCCTTTCGCTCAGAAGACATTCAGCGGAAGGCGAAGCATTTAGTCGAGCGCTCGGGGTTCCCGGTCAATGTTGTGTCTGAACCAGACCCTGTGATTTGAAAATAGGTGGCGAGTGATCTATCGCTCTCCTCGCCTGTGTCAGGCGAGCTGTAGGAGAGTGATCCAAAAATTCTCACTCCAACAACACAGCACATTATTGATATCAAAATTCTGGATGCTTTCTGAATTTCCACCATTGTCTTGAAAGATGACAGCGGTTGGCCGTGAACTGCCATTAAATATGCAGTGTGGAAGAGCTTTTCGTATGCGTCCTCCGCTTGGACTAGAATAGCTGTGTGGATGCGTGGCTGCTGAGTCGCTTGTGTTGCCTTGCTCCCTGATGCAGACGTCGACGATGATTTGTCGGTGTCACCCAATAGCTTCGCATGGCTCACTCCGATGCTATGCGCCTACATGACAACAAGCGAAGAAAACAAGGAGAATGGTCGCGAGTCCGATCGACTTTACTTTCGACATTGAATTGACCACTTACCTGTCCAGACAAATGTCGAGTGACAGCGTGCTTCGTCACGTAGTCCGATCCCTCCACAAACCTCAACGCATCGACCTTCGCTTGACCTCTCAGCCATAGAGTCGCTCCGGATAACGTCAGAATACTTCGCACACGACTTGCACCACACTTTCACGACCAGCTCTTTACCTTCCTTCTTCACCGAGTTGAAGCCTATGTCCTCATCTACTTTCCAGCTGAGGAAAGTGGACAACTGCACACTGTTCCCTTTCGACATTTCGGTAATCATGCAGTTTAGGGTCCCAAATTATTTCGCACTTTCCCAGTGTTCAGTGTACTGTCACACGCGTTTTCAGTGTACTTTCACTATGCTTCTTCTTTTCTGGTGTGAAAGTTTTGTTTCCTTTGTCAAAGTTTTGTTTCCTGTGGATTCTGCCTGGCTCACGCATCATCCCTGACGCCTGGGCCGCATACGCGCAGATCAGGAACATCGACGGTGGCGTATACCAGCACGATGTCGTCGTCCACGACAACTTTGTTGATCCGGACGACCGAACGATCCACACCAACAACGTGGAAAACATCTGGATGCGGGCCAAGCGCCAGCTGAAGCGCAACTTCGGCACCTCGCGAGAGTTGTTCCCGACGTACCTCTGCGAGTTCGTGTGGAGACAGAGAGTTCGCGCGGAAGACAACACGTTCGGCTCCCTGCTCCGCAGTGTTCACCAGCAGAACCCAGTCTGATCTGTCCTCGGTTTTCATGAAAATAAAGTTCATGATGTGAAAGTACACTGAAAACGCGTGTGACAGCACACTGAACACTGGGAAAGTGCGAAATAATTTGGGACCCTAAACTGCATGATTACCGACATTTCTACTGCTAGCAGCAGCAGGAGATCACCAGCAAGGGATCATGTCGCAAGGAAAGAAAACAACTGGTATGATCAACTCCAGTTGACCAATTGGCCTTTTATTCTAAGAGTAAGAGGACGAAAGCGCCATTTGGGTGCATTTACTTGCAACGCATGCACTAGCAGAACTACCAGAACTACTAGTCTATGTCAGACTGCGGTCTATCTTGCTACTCGGACCCGCCAGGCGCTAGTTCAGAGGGTTGTACGGACCCCTGCGCTGCATGCAGGGGTCCGTAAAACCCGTTGAACTGGAGTGTTTCATGAGTGGTGGTAGATCTACGCGGCACAGCTCTGACTAGTTCAAGCCGCAATCATTCATCCAGACGTGTGAAATGCCCCGAGGTCATGCAAGGCTAGCTGGGCGCGCCAGTGCAGTGCCTGTGTCACACTCACAGTGTACGTGCAGTGAACTTGCCTACTCAGTACTGTGCATGTCACTACACATGACTAACTCACTGTCTAGTCTGTTTCATAACAGCGCGAGCGGGCACAGTTCTGGCCTGCGCACGGATCGATGAGTGCACTTGACACCATACACTCGTACTAGTCATAGTACAGTAGTAGTTGCGCTGCACTCCGAAAAGCGTACATGCAGCCAAAAATAGTTTCAGGCGCGCGACAAAAAGTGCACCTTCCAAGAAAATAAGGCGCGCGATGGCGCGCGAGAGCGATCGCTCGCCTCAAATCACAGGGTCTGCTGAACACACTCTCAACCTCAAAGATGCCCTCGTGAAGTAAGCGCTGAATCCATCGAAGTGCAGCGTGACACAAGAACGAGTGAGGCGCCGAGAACAGCAGAGGCGAGGAAGACCGCTAACCCCTGCATCTCATGCTCCTCTGGTTTGCCGAACTGCATGTGTGATTCCCCGGCATTATCTATATGATGAAGTGTGCACTGTGTCGGAAGCGGTATGTCGGTGAGACCCTCAGGGTCGCAAGAGACCGGTTCGAGGAACATCACTACGAAGCACGTCACAGGATGCTCGACAAACCGTGGGGTAGACACATGGCTACTGATCACCAGCAGCACAGAACCATCAAGAGCACAGATGTGATTTTCATTGAGGCCCAAGTACTGGCCGTGGAAACACGGATGAACAGAAGAAAAATTGGGGAGTCCATCGAGATTCGAGAGCGTCGTCCAGAGATCAATACAGTCAGACCTCGCATAACCGCACACATCCGTTTTCCACAAAAATATCCGGATAGGCGAGGGAACCGGATAATCGAACACACATACTGTGTGTATGCATGGCAAATGCTGTAAATCGGTAGCCAACAATTTTCTTCCGGATGGCGATGGATCCGGATAAAAGAGGACCGGACAAGCGGGGTCTGACTGTATATCCTGCGGATGGCCATTGAAGGCGCTAGCACCCTCACAGTGAAACTGCCAAATCTTGCTGTGTCTGTACAGGGTTGTACACACAATGATCGTGGTATACACCTTCGTACGCACATTTCCTGCGCTTTATCTGCTGAGCTGCTGCATACCCACTCTTTCAGCGCACTTCTCCTTGTCGGTTGTACATGCAAATTCAGACACTCAATTGCATACGGCTATTGTGTGTTTCATTTGTTTTGTACATGGACATACCGGTATGCTCTCGCTTGCTTTCGTTATAAAAGGCCAGGTTCGCTCCTTGTACATTGTTCTGACGATGGGTGACTGGCCCGAAACGTTAATAATTTTTTCGACATCATTAATATTAAAAAGAATTTTCATCTAAAGAGTGAATAGCAACTAAATAGAGCAGTTGTCAGTTGACAAACCCCCTTTAGTTTTGCCTTTTTGATGGTAAAATAAAATAAACACGCGGGTGCGGGCTGTTCACTTTGCAGTTGAGTCCTGTGTATTCACAAACTACATGTAGCAACAAGGGTGCATAAACAAGAGTATGCAACTGTGGTTATGGCCCAGTGTCTTCATTACGTAACTTGCCTTCATCACGCTCTGAAAGCATGCATTCAAACTCACAATTTCTCATACGAGCCCATCCGTTTTTGCTCATTTCGTTCCAGTACCTATGCGATCTCTGAATTAATTCTGGCGCGTGAACTCCAGCTCCGTACGAAAGTTCATTTCAAACCAGAGGGAAAGTGCGGTGTTTGATTTTCCGCAGTGCGCGGACTGCAGCTGAATGATGTGATGAAGGCAGCGCGCCGCGCATCTGGCCCATAGAAAAGAGATCACAGTTGCATACTCTTGTTTATGGACTCTTGGTAGCAGGAATATTGCAGCTGTTTAGCATCAGCAAGGTACTGCCAAAGTACGTCATGGACTACGTTTTTTGTAGGACAAACGTACGGTCTTCTTTAAATGAAAAGAAGCCTTTGTGTCGAATTCAAGCAAAGGTCCTCTCAACCTCCAACACAACGGGGCGCTACACGTGATACGACCATGGTCGTACCACTTTTCGTCCTGAGCTCTAAAATGCGCCTCCCCCCATTCTTTTGCCGTGGAGCAGCCCTCACCCCCAGTCATACAACTCCCTACTGGCTCCCCTGGTATGCATACGGACAAGCCATCATGGGAATACGGTACTCACGTTTCCTGCTTCCCGGTTTCCTGGTACACTTGCAAATGACAACAATGGTCACAAGCAGCATGACCAGCGCACCGCCTCCTGCAGCAATGTACACGACCAGGGTTTTGCTGATCAGAGTAGTAGGCCCCGTTCCTTGGTCTGTGTTCCTTGGCGAGGGCATGACGGTGACGCTACTGGAGACAGCAGCAGTAACACTAGTCAATGTGCTGGTATTGGCCGGCATAAGTGCACTAGTTGACACTGGTGGGGCCGACACACTTCTATTATGTGCCAGTGTCGTAGTGGAGGCATTTGTCACTGAGCCTCGGTCCATGGTTTCGGTCGCTGCAGTCGTCATCACCGCTCCTAGTTTGCCAGATTTATCTGATGGACCGCCCGTGGACGACTGGGTCGGTGCATCCGTGTCTGTGCCGTGGCCAGAACCGACTGATGGACTGGATGTGGAGGGCTGGGTTGGTGTATTCGTGCCTGTGCTGCTGGCGGATGTTGTTACTACAGTCAGCAGCGTTGATACTACACTTGCTGTTGTGGACACCGCTGGTGAGCTTGTTGTCGTGGCCGGGAACTGGCACAGTGAAGCTGTCGAACTTGTGCCAGATGCTGCAGCAGAATAAACAAGTGCCATACAAAAGGTTGGAAGCTGCCGCCTTGGCACAGAATTGCACAACCGAAGCTTTATATCAATTTAGAAGTACTCATTAGCTCCCTACTGCTTGATACAAAATGAAAAATTCTTAAGGAAGGAGATATCCACTGTAACCAGGCCCAGAGTCTCCAGCATGTGTCCACCGTCACATGAACAGGGCAATTGGTGGTAGCTCAGGGAGGGAACCTGCCAAACTAGAATACAGTCACAAAGAGCCACAAAGCAGAGAGTGCGACTCCGCGCAGGAATTCGGGAAATCCTAATCCACCGGACACGCCACTTTCGACAGCAATGCACGGTCAGGACAGATACCGCCAGTCATACTAATACCGTGCAGTTGTGCATTCGCTTGTCGTGGCTTCCATGACGGTTATCCCCCCCCCCCCCCGGCTCTTTTTACTAATCTTCCCAATGTTTAATGTTCACAGATGTACATTCCCACGGGCATGTACGACAAAGCACCTCGAGTTAGTACATTGACCGCGTTCGTAAAATACAAAATCTGACATTCCAAGGCGAAACGGGGCCTATGCAACTGATGACATACCTGGTTACAACATAATCTAGTAGTCTGCCTTTATAATCCATTAGTATACACATACCTGGTTAGACCCCTGGTGTAAGTCTCTGCTGACCCACACCCTCAGTATGAGCAAGAGTACAGGAAACCCGGAGTGTGCAGCTGGAATAGGTTGTTGTCACCGACTCACGGCTCAATTCCTAGATCACAATTACCGTGTGATGCAGTGTGTACAAGCAGGATTCAAGCAAGTCTCTCTCCCCCCCCCCCTGCACACCTGCAGCTCAGGTGCGCATGACGCCACCGCTCACCTCATATCTGCACCAACTATTATCTAACAATCTCTCATCCTCTTCTCCTCACCGTTCGCACTTTATTGTTTTAGAACTATTACTGTAATTTCACAAATTTTCGGTGTACTTTTATTTTCGGTACTTTTGGTGCGTCTGTGTCATACCTAAAATTTCAATACACCGAACAAACACATAATCCAATAGGAACTGCTTCTCTGTATCTAACACTTCTGTTCACCTAGCGTGGCCTTTTGCCCTCATACCGAAAATATTGAGCACCTAAAATTTCTGAAATTAGAGTATCTAATCCGGGAATTTCGCCGTGACAAACTTCCATGTAGGAAAAGTCAATAGCTGCCCACATTGGGTTTTATGTACTCATGGTATGAGAGTATAATTATTATCCATGAAGGAACAAGATCAAATCCCACATTTTTCAAGCAGAAAGACACAATGTATTACACCTGGCATGTTGTAGAAATATAATTATTATGATCTTTTGCACCCAAGGAACAACCTTGTGGGAGATTGCAACAGTCTGTTGTATTAGGCCGTTTTTGGGTAACCCGACCGACCGATGTTTTGAGCGCCGACCTATTCTTTTTGCATACATTCATGCATATGCGCATCCCTGTCCCCGGGGAAAATCGCGATTACGCGGCCGCGTTTTTTGCGATTGTTTAAAAGACCGCGTTTTCCGCGATTTTCTCGCGTTTTTGGAACTTTTTTGTTGCACTACACGTACACACAGTGCACTGTTTGGTCAGCAACGTCTCATCGTGGCGGCTTTGTACTCAAATATGACGAGTGCTTACACCAGAGACTTGTAACTGATTGATTTCACTACATACTCACTGAAAATTGCCTCATATCAACTGCAAACTTGCCACATATCAATAATATTCACCGCATATTTCCCGCAAATTCACCTCAAATTATGCCATATTATGCCGCGTTTTTCCCCGCGTTTTTTTGCGATTTTTTCCCGCGATTTTCCCCGGGGACAGGCATCCTACGCATGTACGTGCTCGCACTTCGCGTTTTGCCAGGCACAATGCCACGGCTTTCCTTCCTGCTCCTGGCTCTGGCCGGCCAGACATTTCAGTCCTTTGTTTCGAGTTGACTCAATCGGGTTGGATTTGTTGCATGGAGTTCTATTTGTCAAGCGTAAAGGCCGATTCATACTTCATTTCGTGTACGGGAAAGTCATCGCACGACCGTCGCGCGATGGCTTTCCCGTACACGAAATAGTTGAGCTCACATCAACTTTTTCACAACGCGACGCGTTTCCCAGACCCTGTGATTTGAGGCGAGCGATCGCTCTTGCGCGCCTTATTTTCTTTGGTGCACTTTTTGTCGTGCGCCTGAAACTATTTTTGGCTTGCATGCATGCGCATGTAAGCTTTTCGGAGTGCAGCGCAACTCTACTTTGAGTCTATGGTGTCAAGTGCACTCATCGATCCGTGCGCAGGAACTGTGCCCGTGGTAGAAATTCAGAAAGCAAACGGGGTGAAGCTCATCAAGGGCTGTGACTCATCGCATAAAGCAAGAGAATTCGTCCGTTTGTTGTCTGCCACTATGCAGAAGAAGATCGCAAGTATCATCTCTTCATCAACTGCATTTTCTGTGTTGAGCGATGGATCGCAGGCCCGCAAAACCAGAAGCGAGAAGGAACTCATGCTTGTTCGTGTTGTAAAGGAATGCGAGCCGGTTTTCTTCACCCTAGCCCTGATGAATGTAGACGATCACGGCGATGCGACTGCGAACAATTTGAAGACAGCCATCGACGATTCATTTCGAGGTGAGTTGCACTAGTCACTGATGCATCCAGAATTTTTTCTCGAAAAAACTAATACTTCCTCCGCCCAAGCAAAATTTTCGCTTATCTTTACACTTTTTACTGATACATTCAAGGTTCTCAGAATGGCTTATAACGACTCAGAATGAGTTGAGGAGTCGTTCAACATCAAGAGAAACTATCCAGGTTGAAAAATGTAGAAGTTGTCCTTTGTCATCAGCCGATGCAGCACTTGTTGTCGGGTAGTACTTCGCACTTTCCAGAAGCGCACATATTTCGTATCGACACTTTCCCAAGCGCTTCACCTCCTTCATGAGTACGATCGGTCGTATTTCTTACCAGCGGGAAGCGGACAAGCTTAGCGTTGCTTTGCTGGATCCTTCACGTTGACATCAGGCGAATGAGCTGGGTGAGTGACAACCCTGTCATCGAAGCCTTTCTTTCCCCGTGATTTGCATGGTGGTTCTGGTTCATTTTTGAAGTATGAGGACGAGCGTCGCTGAGTGGCTTTCTCAGCATCAAGCTCACATGCGTTTTTACCGTACACACATCTTGTGCCGGATGCAATAAAACACGCTGGCTTTTCGCAACAGGACACCTCTGGCGCTCTACTCCAGTGGTACTCAGCAGCACCTACCACCCACCAGTGATTGACTTCGTGTTTCTTTTTTACCAGTTCACTCACCTTCAACGCGCTCTACTCTAGGTGTTTCTTTTCTCTTTGCCGACTTTGCCGACTTGTTTGGAACTGATACGCCCGAACCAGCAGATTTGAGTGATGGTGAAGTGCACAAGATGTAAAAATAGCTGTCAGACACCTGTCATTGGGCTGAGGGAGGTAAGCGAAAAATTTGCCTGGGCGGAGGAAGTATCAATAATGTGCTGTGTTGTTGGAGTGAGAATTTTTGGATCACTCTCCTACAGCTCGCCTGACACAGGCGAGGAGAGCGATAGATCACTCGCCACCTACTGTATAAGCAGAAATATTTGTCTGGAATTTAATTTCGTCTTTTTCGTCCAAGGAACTTTTGGACTAAATTAGTTGCCGAACCAATGTCGATTTGTCCAGCTTTTCTATACACTATTATGATCCATGGACGAAATTTTCAACCGGACGAACTCCCTTTCTTAGGATTTGGACGAAATTTTCTGCCTCTACAGTATTTTCAAATCACAGGGTCTGGTTTCCCGTACGCGAAATGAAGTATGAATCGGCCTTAACGTTTCGACACTGACATGTTTTAGTTTAGAAACTCTAGTGGCAAAACGTTTCCGTAACTATAGTTGGCGGCGGCTGGACCGTTGTCAACCGCTGCATTGTTCAAGTCGCGTACCCTGAGCAATTCGTTGGAAACTCTTCAATTTTCATCCAGAAGGCGTCACTCGCTTCAAAGCTAGTGTTTGCTTCCGAAAACAAACTCTTGTCAAGCGGCAACGGTGCTGACAAGAGTGATAATGTTAGGTTTCATTTGGAGTTCGGACGCCGATTCTTTTTCTTTGCGTCGAAGCACACACACACACACACACACACACACACACACACACACACACACACACACACACACCATTGGACCATTGGACGCCCATCACCGGAGGCGATGATAGCGATGCTACAGCAGAAGCCATAGCAGCTTGTGCTGGGATTGCACCATTCAACAGCTTGCAAGGCTGAAGAATTGGCCGCCACTATTCAGCCTGGTCTACACCACCCAGCAAATGAAGTGGCTTTTTCTGGCCAGTGAATCCCTACTTTTTGGTCTTTTTTAATTTTTTTCCAGCACACACATCACACCACATACTCCGGCATGCACTGGCTGTTGGTAACGACCCAGGAGAATGAAAGAGAAGAAAGACGTGTGTGACCATAATCGTCGGGAATCGAACCCGCCACCTATCGATTGGAAATCGCTGCACATACCACTGCACCATATGGGACACACACACACACACACACACACACACACACACACACACACACACACACACACACACACACACACACACACACACACACATATTGCTACCATCTCTTTACTGTGCTAGTGCAGTTGTGTTAGGATGCAAGCACATGTACACTAATTGCACGTGGAGCACAGATAAGCACAATGGCAATGACACAGCAATAATTATTTACCTCTTGCTAGTACTTGAAGAGAAACGAAGAACTTGTTCCTGTTCTTGCTGGAGCAGAGGTAACAACCACCATCTGATAGCGATGCATTCCTTATTGTGTACGTGCTGCCAAGGGTTCCTGGGATTGCTGGTGTTGTTAGTGTCGTGTCCGTGTCCCATCTCATCCAAACATTACGCATCTGATCTTTGCATACCAGAGTAATGTTGCTACCAACTTTCACAGTGTAGGTTTGGACGACATTTTTGCCTGAGGCGAATATGAAAAGTCCAGCTAACAAACAGATATGGAGGAGTGACGAGACCTTCATTGCACAGTGGCCAATGCGGACAGTTGTTGGCCCAGCTGCGGGTACATGTGCTCTTCCGCGCACACTACCAAGAGGAGGCCACTGTACAAGCAGATATTAATTTTTCAACAAGCTACATATGTACCCTGAGCATAGTGCTGCACAAGGCCCTCCGATAGTATCGATTCCCCCAAAGCCAGAGATTTCCTGGGACACTGCACTCCTCACCAAAATAGAAAGCGACTGATGCCACACAAAGTGACAATGGCTCACAGTGCTACGGTCCCGGAAGCTGCCACTTATGCTACTCATGAACAATAACAGTTCTAAAATTAATAATCTGCTGTGGAGTAGAAAAGGGAGAAGACTGCATAAAAGACGAAAAACACCAACAAAGCCGTTGCCAGTTTTGGAAGGTCCCTTCACTGCTTCAGTTCAGCTCTAGAGCTCTGCGGGATTTTGATGCTTGAACAGGTTGCACCTCGTGCACCGTACCCGATGAGGACCATATACCATATTTGGGTTTGTACGAGTACTGGTTTCATGGCTTTCGCGTGTCGCGCAGCAAGTTTGTTCCGCCTTTTCTTTTTGATTTTTTCTGTTTTATCACTTTTATGGCTACTCGACAAAACAGAAAGTACGACTCGTACTCGCACTCGCAGTCCGTGCGCCAAGGGGTAGACCCAGGTGCTCGAAGTCCGTACATGGTATCCTAAGTTCGTACGCCCATAATTTCATGTTCTGTTACTTGTTAGGGGCCGTCCGGGGTTAGGGCCTGGTCAGACTGCGGCAAAATCGAAATAATCCTAGGATTATAATCCGAATCTCCATAGTAACTTGCCGCCAGAGCGGCAAAAGCGAGAGTTGACGCTCCAAAAAAAAAGCAAGAACGGGCCACGCTTTTCCGCTCCAAACAGGATTTGACGCTGATACGCCATTGACGCTGATAATCACTGATTTTTTTCATCTCGATATCGAGGAGCTAATTGGCCACGGACAACAACAAAACTCATAAGGATGGTTGCAAGGATTGCACTGAAGGTGTTGGCGATCCCAAGGTGAAGGAATTTGACGTCGTTCGTGGAGATTACCACTTGACGCTCGAAATGAAGTTTGAATTTTCATTCTCCCCACATGTGTAGTGTGATCGCGATTCAAATTCTGGACGCTGTTCATTTTTCGTCAGGCAACCAAAAGTTGCCGCAGTCTGACCAGGCCCTTACCGATTGTTTTTACAAAACGAAAAGTTTTAGTTTTTTTCAGCCCCCACCCACCCACCCACCTTTTCTGCAGGTAAAACGAATTCCAATAAAATATTGATGTCAATTTTCGACACCCAGAAGTAACTGGGCATTCTCCATCAGCATTCAATAATTATTTTCAAACGAAACTCCATCAAACCCACCCACCCACAAACGAAAACATTTCGTTTTGAAAATATGATTGGTAACCTTGGACGGCCCCTTAGGCCTCGTTTACACGACAACGATTGAAAAACGTTTTTGTCAAAAACGTTTTCAAAAGAATACGCTTCCACAGATTTTGATAAGAGCGTTTACACGACAACGCTGAAAAACGTTTCAAAAACGTTTCAAACGAAAAACGGCCTCAAAGTGTTTTTCAATTGTTTTCGTTCCGTTTCGTTCTCGTGTAAACGGCAAAAACGTTTTTCTAGTACGAGCCTTGTACTCAAAACATGCCGCCGCCAGCCTGCACCAGGCCAACTTTTTGCACGTGACCATGGCGCGCCGAAAAAAGTGTTCCAGTGTACACGATTATCGTTTTCGTGTAAACAGCAAAAACGTTTTCGAAAACGATTGAAAAACGTTTTTCAATCGTTGTCGTGTAAATGAGGCCTTTGGGGCCGTCCAAGGTTACCAATAATATTTTCAAAACGAAATGTTTTCGTTTGTGGGTGGCCGTGGTGGGTTTGACGGAGTTTCGTTTTGAAAATAATTATGATAGTCCATCAGCCAAGAACTCAGAAGTCGTCAAATTCAAGCACCCTGTTGCACTTAGAAATCGAATACTTGATTTTGGCCTCAATGTACACCGAATCCGCAAATAAAAAGAGTAAACGACTTGCACGCTCTGCAGGGGGAAGCCGACAAAGTGACCATTTTTGGCATTTCATCGACAGCCATTGTTGTGACCTAAACCCAATCTCCAATCAGTGCCATGCGCGTTTCAGGAATGAACTTTCAGATTTTTGTGAATTACGGGAAACATCTTGCAAATCGAGAAGATTTTGCAGTGTAAACCATTGCAGTTTCCGTATTACACGTGTGCCTGGATTCAAATTACAATAAAATTGTTGTTCGCCTACTTGTAGAGTGTTGTTCCATTACACATCTCTTTCACTGTTCTATTTAATTGAGCATCCGAATACATACCTTCAGGAAGATTACAATGAGCTAGTATTGAACATCATCCACCTTCGGGTTTCCGAAGTATGCACCCCGAGTCGTGTCAAGCAGGTTTGAAGCGTAGTTTTTACTGTTTGGCAAAAGTGATCTACGCTTCCACCCTGAATGGAATCACCCCGGGAAGGTCCTGATCCCTGGAAAAATAAGGAACGTGGAGAGCTAAAAGTAAGGAATCTGCGACGATGGATGTTGTACATCGAGTGAATGCCCTGCAGTTCTCTTCTCCATTACGACCAACTAGCAAACGCATGGCTCTGATCTGGATGCTGACAGCAAACAGTTGAAATAAAGGCAAGGCTGCTTTGAACATGTTGCAACCAGGTAGTAGTACAGTTACAGTTGTACTACTTCGAAGTACTATCTACCACACTCGAGATCACCCAAAGAAGAAAGCGATTGAATTCAAAATCAAAAAAATTGTTGGGGATCGTCTGAAGCATATTCAAGCGAGGTACAGTCGGGCTTGATGACTGATCAAAGCCCTCGGGCTGGTCCCTTGGGCTTTGATCAGCCATCAATCCCTCTGTACCTCGCTTCATTATCTACTTGATACCATTGTGGTTGCAAACAAGTAACTACAACAATTGCAGTACAATAGTCATGTAGTTTTTTGAATTAGTTATTTGAAAATGGTGAGCATCTTCATCTTCTTCCCGGTGCGCATGTACACATATTTTTTGAATCTGTACGTGCTCCAAGCCAACTCACCTCTGCTCAAATCGACGGCGATTTATTTCGCGATTTTAGGTCGATCGCCACGGAAAACCACACCAAACGTTGACAACACTCCACGTTTTTCACTGAAGACGCATTGGATGTCATGATAAAACGGATGGAAAACCTCGTAATGGCTGATGAAGAAGAAGAAATTTGTCGAACTTCCAAGGCGCACTGCAAAAGGAGTGCAAGAGTTTCGCCAGGGAAAGTAGGCAGGTCGGATTCAGTGATGCTTTTGCTGTCGATTGATGTCAGTTCCAGGTGTTCGATTTGTAAGTGCAACAGGGGACTCACTTTGGCACCACTGGCTGATGGACTATGAATGCTGATGGAGAATGCCCAGTTACTTCTGGGTGTCGAAAATTGACATCAATATTTTATTGGAATTCGTTTTACCTACAGAAAAGGTGGGTGGGTGGGTGGGGGCTGAAAAATACGAAAACTTTTCGTTTTGTAAAAACAATCGGTAACCCCGGACGGCCCCTTATTGTATTCGACTCAAATATTTTATGGAGGGGACAGTGTGGTATGTTCTCCTCGCGTACCAATTTTCAGGGATCTACGATAAGCAGAAGTCCCATACCACGCGAGCTCTCAGCCTTTTTTTGCTCTCTCGACTGTTTTCACAGCCATTAATTTTTGCTCTCTCGACTGTCTTCACAGCCATTTTTGCTCGTTTTTCTGCCGGTGCTGTTGAGGTTGCACTCGTAATTGTGTTTATTTTGCCCGTATAAGAGGCTTGGCAGTTGTAAAAAAAAAAAAAAAAAAAAAAACGCGAGTGGGTTTTCGAGTGTCCATACGAAATACAAATTGGGTTACATTTCATGCAAAAATCAACTTTGCCAAGACCGATTTCGAACGGACACAGCGTCAAACAGACCTTCACTCAATCATCACGAGCCAGCTTAGAGCTGACAATGGCCAGAGGAGAAGAATTTACAGAGAACCACCAATCCTTGCAGAAAGGTTGACACTCCGGTACTCCTGGCATCTCCACCACTGTTTTCCCGCGGTTTTCACAGCGCAGCTGCTTCTTCTCTGAGCCGACTAAAAACAGCTTGCATTTCGGCAACAAACTACGCTTTTGCAAGAAATACTGGTGGAGGCACATGCCAAACATATCCCTTCGGTGCTTTCGTCGTAACCGAGGGATTGCAAGTTAGCAATTAGCAGAAATATGTGTGTATTTCGAGTCACCTCTGATCAGTACGGACTTAGAGTACCCTCTGCGACACCAAAATTTGATATGAAAAATCAGCGAACTCCAGAGAAACAGATCGGATCGAAAGATGGCCTGGTTCAATCGAGCCTGGCCTCAGAACAAACTTGGACAAGATACCTTCCATCCACGAGCAGGATTCTGGCAAGTGATCATTGCTAGTGTGAGTTTCAGCTCAGCAAACACACACTGTAAAAGTGTACGGACTTCGAGCACCTGGGTCTACTCAAGGGCTGATTTTATTTGCAACCGCGGGAAACGAAGTCACCAAGACGCCTTCATTTGAGGCTTTGGAATTGGAGAATTTATTGAATTTAGGTATGGCTCTCGTCCCTTCTAGAGAACTAACCAAGACCCTGTGGGGGCAGAAGGAGACTTCTTTGGCTCCGTGAATACACTAGCTATGCGGTGGTCTAGTTAGTTTGAGTGTGTGGTTCGTATTCAAAGTGTTCCAAGCCGCAGTTCACTCGAAGGTCATCGTGGATACATCTGCACTTGAAAATCAAGGCTGGAAAGGACTGCCTGGTGTGTCCGAACGGTATGTTTTGCACTGAAGGCATTTTTGTATGGAATTGTTGAAAGTGTCTACTTGTTCGAAATGCAAAAGAGATGGTCGTAGATCCTTGGCCCACAAACCCCACTAAATAAACTATGACCTGTCGTGAAATTATGTGAAATTGATCAACACAATCATCCACAAATTATCCTATGCCAAAGTACTGCAAATGCAAATAATGGCATCCCTTTACCTAGGTCATGTTTGTAGGGCCTTATGCCACATCTTTGCATGATTCCTCATGCAAATCGTGTGCCTAGCTTCGAAAACACATTGCGCTAAGGCCGAATATATACCTGTGAATCAGAACAACAGCACTCACTATTGCTTTCATGAGTGGTAATGGTCAGCTGAAAGGAAACTTCTATCCATCACTCATAAGTAAAGTAATGACTAATCTCCTTGCTGGCGCATGTGGTTCCTTCATATTTACATGTACCGTAAAGTACCGCCAGAGCGCCCAACCATCTCGTCCTTTCGGGGTCGTATTGTGGAGGTGGTCTCCTGTCTGTAGGTTATACGACACGAATTTTGTACACATATTTGCACGTTCTGCAGACAATCCGTACCTTGGAGCGGACACGAGCTTCACATAAAACCTGCTTAGTGTGACCTTAGTACACTAAGTTGCTCACGCCGTACGAACTTCGTTGCACTCTGCCATACGATTTTCCTTTCCCTGGCTGTAAAATCTGTCGCGGCAAAATCAAGGTGGGGCGCTCTCGCGGTACTTTACGGTATGTGCGCCTCTCTGTGTTCGGTGAATGATTTTGAATATTTGCGCACGACTTCAGGATAGTGCACATTGTGTGGATGTACCTGCGTATGTAATCCTTTCATGATTTAAAAATTAGGAGCCGTGCTTCTCATCACCGTGGACAAGTAAATGTCGGCCAATTACGTAGCGTTTGGAGACTTGCACAAGTACAGTTGCGTGTCAATTATGCGGCAACCGCGGAATAAAATGAGTATTCTGGACGACTGAAGCTACAAAGCCATCTTGTGTTAACAGATCAAAAAGACAGTACTTCGAAGTACCTGTATTATCACTAGTATTACCCTGAGACAGTCGTGCTCATCTCTAGAGACTGGCTTGTATTTAACTCTACGTAATGGCAACTTTCATGATGCTGACTGTCTACATTTACTTGAAGTAGACTATAAATACTAAATATAAGGTCTATAAGCTGTCAGTGCGGTGCTGTTGGATACCCGACATGCCATGTGACTGACCGCCAGATACTAGTAAACGACATGCGATTGTACCGGTCACAGTGTAGCTGGTTTTTCACGAAAAAATGAAACTTATACGATTGTGAGAAAAGTTCAGAAAACCACACTTACACATACACACACGCACACACACACACATGCGCGCACGCGCACACACACACACCTGTCCTGTTCTGTTGAGCCACTACCACAACTTGACACAAGGATCGCATTGGCCCCAAAGGGGCAGTAGAGCGAAAGTGAGAGGTGTTGGCTTCGAGTTCACCTATCTCTACGGTGAACGCAACCTCGATCGAAAGTCATGCCAAACGGATTTATTCCCGTAGCTATGCAGAAGACGTTACTTCAGTAACGTCTGGCGCTAGCCAGGGTCCACACAGCTTTAATTTGGTGTTTGTTTGTTTGTTTGTGTCACGCCTGGCGCTATCCCGTATCTGTCCCGTACTGTACCGTACCAGCAAAGACAGCTGGCACACTATTTTTTTGTTTGTGCCATCGATATGCCTGGCGCTATCCCGTACCTGTCCCGTACCATCAAGAGAATGAGTATATGCGAAGTGTATCGGGGGAATGCATTCAGTGCAGTAACATTTTGTGTGGATTGTGTGCGAGGCCGAGATCCCACTAGCAGGCTGGCTGGGCCGCCTGTCGACCAGCCAGGGAATCCCATGTAGGCCGATAGCATAATAATTATAACGTATATACAGTCATGTAGAACTATAGCAGGGAGTCATATTATGTAAACGACTCCCTGCTGTATGGGGAGATTTTCTGAAAAAAACGAAGTAGGGAGACGAGTAAATGCAATCAGAATGGATGTTAGCTGCCGTCAGTATAATAATAAGAAGAAGAACGCCCGTGATCGGCAAAGTCAGCGCCGGTCCCAGGAAACGTCAGGACAGACATCCCGTCGACTCCAGAACGCCATGATCGGCAGAGTCAGCGCCGGTCCCATAGCTATGCAGAAGACGCTACTTCAGTAACTCATTGAAACGTTTTTGCAATACAATGATGTAGCTAATCAAAGGAAAAAAACATTTCCATCCGTTCTAACAACATGCACGATGAGCTAGGCAACAAAGCATAGCGCAGGGCCCTGAGCTTCCAAGCTCTCTCGTCTACCACGCGCGCGCGCGTGCGCGTATACAAAACGGAGGAAGGATTACTTACTCTCCCTGTATGATGTATCTGTTGTATTCGTGAACAATGTCATTGTTGTTTTTCCATGCATGTTTTTGAATAATTATGCGAGCATAACTTCCAACATCAAGCACATTCTTGCTTCTCATCAGCATTTACAAGTTGGGCAGTTATGTAGCGTTTGTTTTACCGGCTGCGTTTGTTGGTGCTTGCAGGTCATTGGCATGCTGTCTGTTTCACAGAAGCTCGTGTAACAGGTTCACCGTACAGCTATGAATGCAATGTAGCGTGTCGAAGCCACTTCGGTATGACGTGATGCCTAATTTCCTGGTTGTACCAAATTGCGAGTATGCAAGTGATCGTCAAGCCTGTCCCCTGTACAGTAGCCGTCTTGCCTTGTTACGCCTGGTTCTGACTCTGCGTTCTCGTATACTTCATGCAATGTTACAAGGAATACTGCTCCCTTCTCAAGCAATTCATTGGCAACAAAACGCTCGGCTATGCCCTGTAACTTTGCTGTGCGGTTTGTGCTTTGTCAATGTTGTGTACCAGTTCATGATCTGTGCTTGCTGGTCTGTTTGTTTTCTCTCGCACAATTGAGGCGCTGTAGCACAGTGTCGATCATCCTGCCCAGGCTCTGATTTCACGTACCACAGTACGTGGAAGCTTTCGAAGGCTCATGAAGTGCACGTGGCCCAACATGGACTTTAAAAATCTTTGTATGCGTGAGCCGTGAGGTCACCTGCACCTTTTTGTACCTACAACTACAAGTACGGTACGTGTACATGACAGTACAAGCGAAGATCAAGAGAGCTTACGTTACCCGTACACCTACACGTACGTAGATCTTCCTAGTTCCTGGCCTGGTTCACTGCTTTTTTTCTGTTTCTTTTTTACAAAGACCACTTAAATGCCAAACATGAGATGCAGCTTTCTTTTCTTTTTTACAAAGACCACTCTTAAATGCCAAACATGAGATGCAGCTATAGGGGAGCACGCACAACCTGAATCGTGGCAGTGGTGCACGGTGAGGTTTAGGGAGCTCCGCCGACCTAGGGTCTCGACTTTATAGCCACCTAGACGCACCAAGAGTGGGTGGGGGAGGGAGAGCGAGAGAGCGAGGGAGAAGAGAGAGAGAGAGAGAGAGAGAGAGAGAGAGAGAGAGAGAGAGAGAGAGAGAGAGAGAGAGAGAGAGAGTAAGAGAGAGTAAGAGAGAGTAAGAGAGAGAGAGAGAGAGAGAGAGAGAGAGAGAGAGAGAGAGAGAGAGAGAGAGAGAGAGAGAGAGAGAGAGAGAGAGAGAGAGAGAGAGGGAGGGAGGGAGGGAGGGGGAGAGAGAGAGAGAGAGAGAGAGAGAGAGAGAGAGAGAGAGAGAGAGAGAGAGAGAGAGAGGGGGAGAGGGAGAGAGAGAGGTTGCGAAATTGTTAAAGTAAAATAAAAGGAACATTGAAAATATGAGATGATTGGTGAGGTGACTGCAGCCTCAGCTATTTGGCCAGCAAAGTCATAATTGTTACAGTAGGCCAGCATATTACATGAACAAGGGAGCTAGTGTGCCGCAACATAGAGCGAGGGAGAGTAAATAATCTTTATTTCAGGATTACCCAAAGGCTAACGCCTATCTGGGGGATCTCCATCTGATGCGGCGTCCTACTCGGCCCAACCACTAGTGCACTGGATGCCCTACTGCTTCAGCACGAGCGCCAGAAGAATCTGCAGTACGGAGAGCTAATCTTCAATGTGGATCGTGGCACATTCAGCCCGCTGGCGTGCCTCCCCTGAATGCCCCCCCCCCCCCCCCCCCCCCCCTATGCACACCATGTTGCATATGTGCGCTGCAGCGCCAGTGCGCAGGCTGTCTTTCGCGCCTGCTCCGGTCCGCTGTCATGTGTATTCGTGGGTCTCGGTCGGCATACTATTACATCGTCCAACTACCGAGCTCAGGAAGCTGGCGGTGGTTGAAAGCCGGATCTAAACCAGTTGTGTTTTAGTGTGAAACTCTGGCCACTCAGGAGACATATTATCCACACCTGTGTACTATTAAAGTACTAATATTATCTTCCTATCATACCCT
>NC_088644.1:31855501-31908001 GCF_964019385.1 Sycon ciliatum
AACTGGAGTGTGAAACAGGTGCGGGCGCATGCATGATCAGATTTCATTAACCAGCACTACAGCATCATGCATGTCATGTACCAGTACGGGAAAGTGGATTAGCTAACCGCGCACCACCAATATGGAATGCACGATTTAAATTTCTATGCAAATCCAGTCAGTTAAATACTTCAAGTAGGAAAAATCAAACCAAATAAATAGGAAAATCCAATTAGAAAAGAAAAGAATGAAGTTAACTAGGGAATACCAAAACAATGAGCAAACCGGTATCCGCAAACACCATCCAAGCAGCACCGTTAACCCAACTAATCCAACAATCCAGGCAGGCTGCCAGAGCTTTTCTGGAGTCTTTTGAAAAGTGACTTGAATCTTGTAAAGTTATCTCCTTTTATCTTTGCTTGCTGTCTTGAGATTGAGTTTCTTTATATATGTCTATTTATCAATCTATAATTCATCCATCTATCACTCCCCGCGAACTGATTTTATACATCAGTCGGTAGTGTCTCTGTGTTCACTTATCTGTCAAGCTGGGGTTTTTTTCTTTTTGTGCCAGGTGTACATCATTCTGTATCCAATACATTGTTCGTGCTTGATGACCAGCTTCCCTCAGAATAGGTGTTCTATCAGTATGCAACTTACTACAATCATAAAGGCCACTTTTACGGGCAAACAGAATGCAATTGACAGTGGCATGGCGAATGATTAGAACACAACACCAAAAAATGAAAACAATTGTATGTGTGAAAAAAACGCAAAAAACGAGAACAAAAAAAACAAAAAAAACACCATGCAACTTGATAACCAATGGAACCTTTGACTCTCTATCAAGTTTGCATGAAAAACAGTGTCTAAGAGGCAAAATACACATGTCCGATATGTGAAAATATTCCATATCAGCAACATGTTGCCCAATTACACCCGAAAACGTTTGTTTTTCCAGCTCAGTAAAGGTCTGACTTGATCATAAAGTAGTAAAACATACACGTCTTCGGACCAGTTTTGATATTTCATCCTCCTTGTAACAAATTTGACGTAAATTTTGCAACCCGCCCGCAAAAGCTATTTTCAACTGTTTTTCTTTTGTGCCAGGTCTACATCATCTGTATCCAATCCATTGTTCATGCTTGGTGACCCTGTGAACAGCTGTCCTATCAGTACCAACTTGATAACCAATGGAACCTCTATCAAGTTTTGCATGAAAAACAGTGTCTTGGAGGCAAAATGCACATGTCCGATAATTAAATGAAAATGGTCCATATCAGTAACATTTTGCCCAATTACCCCCCCCCCCCCAAAAAAACTTTTGTTTTTCCAGCTCAGTAAGGGTCTGACTTGATTATAAAGAAGAAAAACATAAACATCTTTGGACCAATTTTGAAATTTCATCCTCTTTGTAAAACATTTGATGTAAATTTTCGCAACCCGCAGAAGCTTTTAAGACTAAATACCGTAAAGTTGCGGATAAAAGCCGGGCTTATAAGCACATAAGCCGCTTTCTGCTTCAGGCTTTAATACAAACCAGGCTTGTATGCAAACCATGCTTATATGCACCACTGATATTTTTGCCAGGCTTGTACGAGCGTAGATCTACCACCGACTACCGGTATGGCGGCAGTTTTACTATGCACCGTATACATAGCGCATGCACTCTTGACCTCCCCGATCCGCACTTGCATAGAAGCCAGGCTTCTACTCGCGACAGGCTTATATTATGCATTTGAGCCGTTTGATTTTCAGGCTTCTATCCGCGATGTGCTTGTATGCAAACCCGGCTTTTATCCGCGATGTGCTTGTATGCAAACCCGGCTTTTATCCGCGACTTTACCGTACATGTGCATGTAGTTGAATTCAAGGCTACTAGAACTTCCCAAATGCTCCAGTTGTGTTCCAGGGATATCCCTGGACGAAGCAGAGCATCAAGAAAGACTCAATAAAGCATTCTAATGAAAATATTTCCTGAAGAGATGTGTGTTAAAAACTCCGCAAAATCGCATATTTTTCTAGGCACCGTACGGCAAGATTTAGCCCAATTACCCCCCCCCCCCAGGAATGTTTTTTTCACTCAGTACACAGGCGCGTAGGTAGGGGGGGGGGTGCTTTGGGTGCCAAAGCACCCCCCCCCCCCCTCAAAAATTTCGACCATGGGTCTGGCTTGGCATGCATTGTATGATCAAACAACCGCGACTGCCCTCGGCCCAGACTGGGTGCATGCTACGTAGATCTGCGAGTACTGCATTGTACTACACGTGCTTGCACTTTTCCATTGCAGTCAGTGACTGTGTGCAAGTATTAGTTACTCCATGAAGAAAGTGGTCTCAAATTCCTAAAACGCGCTACTTGTGGCGCATGTTGCTGCGAAGGTAGCAGGTCTGAAAACACGACAAAATCAGCGAAGCGCTTGCCAAGGAAAGAAGGTGCGGAACTGCTTACCCTACCCCGCTGGAAGGTTGTTACAGTGTACTTGAAAAATGCTAGCTTGCCTTCATCCCCTACCACCTGGAGGCATGGATCGCTTGAAAACGAAGTTTCTTGACATGAATTTGAACGCGCGTCTGCTGAAGGGTCTGCCTCAAACTCTGATGAAGACGTCGACCTTAGCTGCAAGTGCAGCAAAGCGGGAGGCCACAAACTAAAGCTTGGTTCGTCGACAATGCTCAGCCTCAATTTCTAGCTGATTTCTTTGCCCCTCGAGTGGACAAAATAAATTCGAAAAATCTCTCTGGGAAGCAACAATTTTAATGACGCGGAGGAAGTAGATTGTTGGAATGGCAAGCTGGAGACATTCATAATACATAAATAATTCAAGGTGTACACCGCACTAGCATGCATACAATATGCATACATGTACAAGATTCCTCAAAAGAACGTTTTTGGAAGAAAATTATGGGCACCCCCCTTGACCATGATCCTGGCTACGCCCCTGGTACACATGTAGGAAGGTGTAGAAAAAGTAAAACTGAACAATCTTCGGACCAAGTTTTGCCTATTGAGCTACCTTAAATTTCGGCTCAAGCAGCAAGCTTCTGCAACAATTCGCTCAAAGGGTTATATAGTGCGGTGTAGGCTTGGTGCTGCACTGTTGGTGGTAAAACGTACTTCGAAGTACACGTAGCCTTTTGTTCTATGGTATGTTGGTCCTCTTTTTTTCACCTGCATCTAGATGCTGGAGTGCCAGAGATTTTTCCGGGAGAGGACCTCTTCCTGTTCGCACACGCACTTTGCCAGGAAAAGCTCAGGAATGATGATGTGACGCTTCCCCCGCCATCACCCATTAGTTCGATGACCACCAGAGCCGTCTACAACTACGAGGTCATCCGGTCCACACCAAAATCGGCTACTGCATTACCAACGTTCCGGGCGTCCTCCACTGAACCCCATACGCCAGTATCAGTGCCCTCCACTGAGGAGAAAACAAGTCAGACACAGCCACAAGGGATACCAGGGTCTCCAACAACACTGCCCATTACTCGCCAGGATAAATCGACATCGTCACATGTGATAACTTCGGCCACAGACGCACAGCAAATTACCCATGGGAATAGCTCGATATCTCCGCGGGAGACAACCACGACCCCAACAGCTCTGCCAATTACCCAGGGTGAGAGCTCAACAACGCAACCGGAGAAAGCCTCCTATTCAGCAACACAGTCAATTACCTTCCTGACTGCAATAACAAGAACCCTGAGCACTTCATTATTACCGGCATTTCCGGTAGAGACTACATCCTCGACGTGGATGGCCACCCTCAGGCCAGAGATAGGGAGCGCTCAGAGGCGAGAAGACTTGCTGTGGCCGCAATATATCGGCGTTGGGATTGTCTTTGTCATGTGTATTGGCGGGGTCGGTTTGGTCTTGTGTATCATCACACGTCGACTGCAGACATACCGACCACCCGCAGTTACAGATCGACATCGCCACGAGGAGAAGTCTCATTTCCAAAAGCACAGCTTGAAGTCGGGACATCGCCATGGGAGAGATTCTCGACTCCGACAAGGCAGCCAAGTACCCACGGTGATAGCTCAACGTAGCCTTGGGAGAAAAACTCGTCCCCAACACCACTGCCAATTGCGTCTGGGGATGGGTCGACATCGCGAGGGGAGAAACACTCGTCCCCAACAGCACCGGCAATTGCCTGCGCTGAGAGCTCGAGATCGCTTCTGGAGAAAACTTCGCCCCCCACAAAACTGCCAAATACGTATGGGGATGGCTGGACATCGCGCCTGGAGAAAACGTAGTGCCCACCAACACCACCGATTACCTTCCTAACAGAAATAAATATCAAGAACCCTGACCACTTCATTATTGCCGGAATTTCGGGTGGACACTACCGTTGAGGGCACCTCCAGACGAGACCAACAGAATGTTCACCGCACAGAAGATTAAGCTATGGCTGCCATATACTGTATCGGTTACGTCCTCGAAGAGGACGTCATCTCAAGGACAAACGTACAGAATTGTCACCATACAGAAGACCAGCTATAGCTGCAGTATATCGGTGTGCAACTGTTGGTACTGACTGGGCTGGTGCTGTTATCTTCATTTTTAGTAGGGTGATTAGAAGACATCGCCATGGGAAAAACATTGTCCCAGCAATAGAAATAGCCAATTCCACCAGGGGATCGCTCTGCATAATCATTGTCATTGGAGAAATATTTGTCTCCAACGATACTGCCAAATACCATGGCTATAACTGGAGATATCACTATGGGGATTGCCACCTCCAGAATAGTCATACAGAACGGCCCCAGCTAGCTGCGGCGGCATTATAATTATCGATGCAGGGCCTGTTCTATCTTGTGCATGATCATAATTATTACTGTGTAGGGTAGCAGTAGTAACCCAGTCTGTTGCTTTTGATGCACTTTGGTGGATTGATCAGGAATTTGTCTTACAGTTTCTTAAAATAATTATGGTGTTGCCTTGGCTGAATTCATATTATATCAAGTAGCATTGATTTCATTCGTGATTGGCGCTTCATGCCACCCTGCTGCCCGAACCTACGCACAGCAGCGGTATGCCCCACCAATCACACCATCTGCACTGGACCAAGCCACACAATCCAACCAAGGACAAAAGCGAGATCAGTGAGAATACTGTGCATAAACTGACCCAAAATCAGAATATTGAAAATATTTAATAGTGAAGGAAATAATAATTGGTGATGCACGCTTATATATAACCATCAGAATGGGGTTTCAGATTTGTAGTATGTGACCGGGACACAATATCAAAGATGATGAGCTCAAATATTTCAGACATCCATAATCTTTTCATCTGCAGGTGGGTTAGGAGAGATTCAAGGCTTCACAGCTTACAGAATAGGTCAGAAAATATTTCTGAGTACAAAGTAGGGCAAAACTCAAGTTAAAAAAATTATATTGCCAGAAGAATAAATACTGAAAATCGTCGCTTCAGCATTCGAGAATAAGGGATTCTCACTGTCAGCATTCTAGAATACGGGATTCTCATTGTCTGTGATAATATGAACAGATTGTATCCAGACCAGTCTGAGTAGTAGATTTGACTGTTTGCCTATTGACCCGATGTGAGTGCAAGCACGTCAAACTTGCTGCAAAACAAACAAACAAAAACACACACACAGCCATCAATTGTTTGGAATTTATGTGCGACTGATTCAGGCAACACCATATCGAGGGGCAACACTGCCTGAATACCAATGCCAGCACTGTATGCCAGTACCATATGCTGGTACTGCATGCTGATAGTCAGGCTATGTTTGCATCATTCTTCATAGCTCAAAGCTATGCATGTGCTGAGTATTCATGAGCATGTCGTCATTCATCAAGAATGCAATTATAAAAGCAGCTGGATATTGTATTGAGCGATACCATTGCCAGGTATACACTAACAACGGAAGATATACACCCAAATCTGTCAGGATCCTTCAGAGCATCAGGCTAGCGTAAACTATCAATACAATTGCTGTGGAACACTTTGACGATCAAAAGCAACAGCTTACCTTCCCAGGCATAATCCTTGTTCGAGAGATATCTGAACCCTCTGAAGAATCTGAACCATCAAAATTTGAGCTCCCTGGCGATGTGATATTGGGACTGGTATCAGGCGAGACAACAATATTAGCAGAACTTCTGTAGCTCTCGCTGTCTGGCTCCCGTCTCAAATATGAGTTCACCAGCGGGCTTGCTGTGTATGGCATGGCAGTAGCCGTACTGGTTCTGGATAGAGATGACGCGGTACGGGGCCTATTTTCACGCAGTAACTGCGGCGACGGATCGTTGATCACAATGTTTGCTGCACTATGCGGACTCTCTGACGGGTGAAGAAGTCTAGCTGTGGAGGGGAATTTCCCCTCGTCACGGGTATCATGACGTCGTTGAGTCGGGCAGCTGTTCTGCATTGCCTCGTGCTGGATAGTCTGAGCCTTGGCGGGCAGTCTTGCTGATGAACGTAGCTCAAATGATTGCTGGAGCAGTTCTGCGCTTCGGGCACCTTGCGATCTGGAGAAGGCACCACCAGTTACGGAGAGAGACTTGGAGCCATCTAGTGATTGCGAGTCATAGTGCTCCGTGTTAGGCAGCGAGGATAACATTGTTGCTTCGGAGCCTGTCCTGAATGCCGTCGGCGTCTGAATGCTTTCTCTGTCCAGCGATACATTGCTGTGCTGAAGAGACATACTAGCAACACTGGACGCTGCAGTGCAATCAATGCTGGGACACACAAACTCTGCATATGTGCTGTAGCCACTTGGCGGGGTTGTGTGGTTGTGGATGTGCCCAATCACTGGTGAGTCTTTCACACACTCTGCCGACTGAAACGCAGCCTGGGCAGACTTTGGAAGCACAGTAAGGTATTCTCCGCTCCGATTGTTGTTGTTGGCAGGGCGTGGTGGCAGCACTGTATGCAGTTGTTTCTCGCGATCCTGCATCGCTGAAAGGCAGAAGATAGGAACAAGAATAATACAAGTCAGTTGACACGTGAGTAAATACACAACCATGTACCCATACCAGTAAACAAAACAAAAAAACTTCTACTTCGAAGTATTTTTATTGCACACGTTTGATATCTCAGTGTAACATGTGTCTGTGGCGCAGACCTGGAATTTGCACTAGAATTTTATCACGATCCAAGTATTTGACGATTTCAAAACAGCGTGAACGTGCACAGACCCTAGAGTGAAGTGTGCTGGACTGGAAAATATAAGTAAACAGGAATGAAGAAAGTGTTCATTGGTTTGAGGGAAAGATGCAAACGGAAAAAGTCGGAAGAAATAAACTGACTGTCAACACCAGGACTGGAACCAAGGACCTTCACTTGAGGCCAACGATGCTCTAACCAATGAAGGTGTGAACAGTCGGTGCTGGGATGACGTTTACTCCATAGCTTAGTGGTAGAGCATCACTGGGTATAAGCAAGTGTCCCTGGTTCAAGTTCTGGTGGTCAATGCTATCTCCACGCTTTTTCCCATTTTCAGCTCCCTCGTCCTTATACACAGAACTTGCGTGAATTATACAAATTGTTCTTACCTTTCTTCTTGGCCGCTGTCCCGTCCACTGTCATCGATCCCCGCCTGTTGTAGCACAGTACAGCCGTGACAATGCAACACGCGAGAACACCCGCTCCTGCCGCTACATACGCTGGCCAGAGAGTAATAGAAACAACGGCCATAGGCGAGTCTGACTGCCTGGTACTGGCTGCTGTATGTAGAACGGTGCTGCTGCTGCTGCTGCTGGGTGGTGCACTGGATGCCAGTTCTGTTGAATCCTGACTTGTACTAAGTCTTAGAAATGTAGTAGTGGTAGAGGCGGTCGTCGTCATCGGGGGTGGAGGAAGTGTTACGATCCTGGTCTTGAACATATCGTCGCAGTTTAGATGAAGTCCAAACTCTTGCGCCTGTGTTAGGAGCTTGGCCGGCTGACTGACATTGACTAGTTAGATAACACACAGAATAGAATAGAGGCAGCAAGAGGGTAAGAGGCCTAGACCTTTGCAGCCTACACCTAAAAGCTGAATTTCACACACACACACACACACACACACACACACACACACACACACACACACACACATGTAGTCTCCAGTAAGCTGCTGAGTTCTAGCCATATGTATGGTGGACATGAAGGTATGCTCAAGCCACTAGAGACAAAGTTGAGATTTTCAATTTGTCGAACACAGCATTTCAGGTAGCCTCTCCTGCAATGTTCATTACCCGCAATAGGTGAAAGAGAACAATAAGCATGCAGCAATGTGCACGACTGGGCCTTTAAATCATCCCTACCTCTGATGGTCACATTTATGTAGGTGCTCAGGCCGCCAGCGATGAAGTCATAGCGACCACTGAAGTTGGCCACACTTGACAGCATCACCATACGCAATATGGAATCTCCATTTTGGGAGATGAAGCCAGTGTAACAGAAGTATGGTCTTCTCAGTGCGGCATTCTCTCCCTTGAAGAGCCAGTAGGGATCCCGGTCAGGTAAATGGTCACCCCTGGTGGACTTGGCATCCAGTGCAACAATCTGATTCTCCTTGATATTGATCATGCCCTGCTGCATGCCTGGAAGTGAATTTATGTAGCCCGTAGAGCGGTCAATGATATGTATGGTGATTTCCAGCTCTGCAGCAGAACAATTGGAGAAGAGAACCAAGTGGAGAGAACAGGAAAAATAATCTTGAATTGTGCCAGGTGCTTTTATCCTGTCGGTATAAATGAACTTTTGATGTATCATAATAAGTATACATGTACATGTATGTGTCTGCGCTAGGGTGTGTGTGTGTGTGTGTGTGTGTGTTTGTGTGTGTGTGTGTGTGTGTGTGTGTGTGTGTGTGTGTGTATGTGTATGTCTGAGTGCATCCATGTGCTGGTATGCGCATGTGTGGGCATATGTGTGTGTGTGCGCGCGCGCGTGTGTGTGCGTGTGTATGTGTGTCTAGATCCGAGACTGTAACGTCACATGCATGTGCATGTATTTGTATGTGTACTCACTGGGAACTCACCTATAACATTCAGATGCGCACGGCCTGTCACAGGTCCACCAGGGGAATCATACTGGCAGAAATACCATCCACTCTCTGCTTTCTTCACCGTCTGAATCACCAGCATCCCGTCTGAACTCACTGCCGTGCGATCATCCAGTATGACTGCTGCACTTGTGCTGTTGCCACGAAACCAGGAGACGGAATTGATGGGCATGCTGAATCCTAGCACGCCTGGACATTGCAGGGTCGCTGTTGATCCCAGGTCGGTGCGGAAGTAATCTGGTCCCCTTGGGTCGGCAGCTTGCACCACGACGCCTGTACAACAGCCAGTCATTATAGTTGTAACAATCAGCATAGTGGAGCAGACGAATAGACTACAGCTGAGCTCCATCACTAAACTATACAGTAACGACGTGAATGCCTACGGCACCATTTAATATATTGTTCACTGGCAACTGTGATCTACTGTGATCTACTGAGAGAGATAAACGAAGTTTGGTCTCTAATATGCCTCAGGTTTCTTGAGGAGCATCGGAGCAGCCACTTGCTGGATCCCACAAAGCCTGTCCTGAGGGCTACGCATGCAAATCATATCTCGTGGGCATGGTATTCGTTCGGTGCAGGCCACTCAAAAGCAGCCTCTTAGCCGGACATTTTGCCGAGCAGCTGGACAAGGGTATATTAGGTACACAAGGCGTGCATGTTGTTATTAGACGCCCAAAAGACAACATACGAACAGGCAGCACAGGACCGGTCCTTGTTTGGCCCGTGCTTCCTCCACGGCGAGAGCCAGCCTACGTACATTATTATGTACAACATGCTTTACATGCGTGGTTGTGTAAGATGGACTTGTTACACACAGCGAAGTACTGTCTCCTATAATAGATGCACGACATACATGTACTAGTGACATAGCAACAACTAACTGCCCACTGCCTAGGACTGGCCAGGCGGGATGATGGTAAACTGGTCGCGGACACACTGGGGAACACAATAGTACACATATACACTGCACATCACACACAGGGGCGTTCTGAGTACAGTATCGCGTGGTAACAGGAATCACTGGCTGAGTATCTCCATTACGACTGAAGAGAGGTGGTCAACTCGTGCAAGCTGTTGATCCCTGATCTCAGGATCCGAAGGAATTCCAGGGGCCAGTATTACCATAACCTAAAGACTGCACTCGACCCGAACACCAAGGACTTAGGTGCTTGAAAAAGAGCACTAAGACTAAGTAAGAGCAAAACACGAGAAGTGCTACATCCGAGTATGGGTACGTATTTAATGCGGAGTAAGTACCTGGGCCGCCGCGTGAGCTAGAGTACGGAACTGATCAAAAGAAGGAAAGAATCTACAAACAGTGTCATGCACATCATTATTGCGCTAACACAGAATGTGGCACCGCACACTTGCGTCGTTTGAAGCGGGTGCTAGCAGTAGACAAATGTGGCAGGGTCAAGCCGCCACCATGAAGCACACCGTAAGGCATTGTGCGAAAGGCACAAGTGTTTCCCTGTGTATATGTGCCTTGGCATGTCAATAGCGACACCATCAACACAATGCTGCCCCGCTCATCTAGATCCTTACTTCTGGTTGCGGTGGTTCGCGACTGCCCCAACCGGATGAGACACATGGTTAGGCATATGAAGATAAAGCAACGGTTCATCATTGAAGTGATGGATGCCATAACATGTGCTCGTATCTCTCACAAACCAGAGCAATGTCCACCAAGATGAGGAAGCAGAAAAGTGAACATGCTTAGAGCGGGTACAGCAATGATATAGCCGGGCTGAGCTACGCGCAGGAAACACCTCGACGCAAGACCTCCGAGTCCCACTGGACATGTACACTAGACCTCGGAGCACCACTGGTCACAATTACAAGACCTCGGAGTACCGATGGCCACAAAACCTCGGAGTACCGCTGGCCACAAAATCTCGGAGTATCACTGGCCACAAGATCTCGGGAGTATCACTGGCCACAAGACGCCGGAAAACAGGCCAGGTGAAATCAAATTCAAACGTAGCCATGTCAGAATTGCCAGTCAGCTTCAGGTCTATCCTGAAGCAGAAAATAGGCACTAAAGTCTGCCACAAGTCGCCACCGGTCGCTTGCGCAAAGCCTGGAGGAGGTGTCCTACCACAACTGTTGCTTGCAGGTTAAAAACTCCACCATCACGAGGGAGAAAGCAATCCCGGCGAAGGGGACACTTAACAAATACATGCAGTCGACGTGCATTCAAAGTACATGTTTCTGTGCAGTGCAACTTTGATTGTGCCCCAGGCCAGCAGGCAGTCGAGCAACACTAGTGTGCAAGGTATGGACCATAGCTCAAGATAGCACCATGGAGGACTGAGCGTGCAATTAGTTCCCCAGCCAGTGTCCAATCTGGTATAATAAGAATAGAACAAAAAACTAATAGAATTTTCCCATGACCAGAAATACACCACTGGATATTGATGCACAAGCGTATGTAGTGTGCAGCGTGGCGTCAGTAGATGACTAGATGACTATTGTGTGTGCCGGTGTGTGTGTGTGTGTGTGTGTGTGTGTGTGTGTGTGTGTGTGTGTGTGTGTGTGTGTGTGTCCCATATGGTGCAGTGGTATGTGCAGCGATTTCCAATCGATAGGTTGCGGGTTCGATTCCCGACAATTATGGTCACACACGTCTTTCTTCTCTTTCTCAGACTCTTCCTGACTTTTCTTTCATTCTCCTGGGTGGTTACCAACAGCCAGTGCATGCCGGAGTATGTGGTGTGATGTGTGTGCAGGGAAAAAAGACCAAAAAGTAGGGATTCACTGGCCAGAAAAGCCACTTCATAGCTGTGTGGTGTAGACCAGGCTGAATAGTGGCGGTCAATTCTTCAGCCTTGCAAGCTGTTGAATGGTGCAATCCCAGCACAAGTTGCTATGGCTTCTGCTGTAGCATCGCTATCATCGCCTCCGGCGATGGGCGTCCGATGGTCCGATGGTGTGTGTGTGTATGGGTGTTCAAGACTGAATTAATACCCGCGTAGCCTACAGTCATCTGCGAGGCAATACTGAAGTATTGGCGCAGCAGAGGACTAAGGAGTTGTGCCGCAATCACGGAAATATTGTCCTGCCACAATGTTGCTGTGTCTACCTACGTCTGAGGCATTTGAGCTTCTACTGAATATTCGCTGAAAATAGAATGTATGTTTAGATGAGAGAGTGTTGGAAGGGTGAAACAGTTCTTGTCCGAAACACTCGGAGCAAATAATTAATTGGGACGGGAGCCATCTCTGGATTGCATTTGAACATGTGTAATTGAATGACGAGTGCACTACATTGTAGAACATAGTGCTAGTCCCATCTCTACCCCTGCTACTGATGTACTGACTGCTGGCATACCGCGGTAGAACAAACTAGAACCAGACAACATTGACCCATCACGACGAGTCACAGCACATCTGCGC
This sequence comes from Sycon ciliatum, assembly GCF_964019385.1. Classification (NCBI taxonomy): domain Eukaryota; kingdom Metazoa; phylum Porifera; class Calcarea; order Leucosolenida; family Sycettidae; genus Sycon; species Sycon ciliatum. The sequence continues at coordinate 31,867,900 of NC_088644.1, forward strand.
TATCTGCCCCATCGCAAGCTAGACGACTGACTCCGACTGACACCTGTACCCAGCATCTCCTCCTACCGCGACGTCAATGCGCCGCCCTACGCGAATATTACCCAATGTCCAAACAGCCTGCCATTACATGTATTCTCATGCAACATTGCATCATTCCGTCGCCCTTCGATTAGTCTGTAGGTCCTGGTCGGAGCTCGTAAAACATGACAAAAAGCTGTTGGCACCTTGACCTCCCCGAGGCCGGCAAGCAGGCTAGGCGAATAGCGCATATTGTGGCACTGCTGCCAAGCACCCTCTGCGTATAAACACCATCCCGTCGATAAGGCTGCGGGGGACTAGGTTTGCTTCACAACAGCTGAGCACTGACAACGGGCACGTAAACACCAGTAGGATGCTGCATCATCCTTAGCACTAGCACGCCGAAGGTGATCTTCTACAGAATTCTTGTGCTTATTCTTCTTTTCCCGTCAACATGGTTTAGTAGTTATGGGAACCCAACGAGAAGAAAGCCCCTTTATGAGCTGCTCCTTCGTGTCTACAATTTAATAACATATTCGCTGCCTTGTCATTGAGCATTTGTGCTCGTTTGGATTTGCGAATTCAAATAAAGTATACATACATACATACATACATACAACGTGCACGATGGAGTGGCACGGTACGGATATCATATCATCCTGTTCACCTAAGACCCATCTGTCACCGGTTATGGTGCAGTGAGCATGCTGATATGTACATGTGCCCTTTGCCATTGCAGAACGTAGCTCCACTGGGATCCGGGCTCAGCAGTATGATCGCAGGAATAACCGTAGGTAGTCCGTTTAGTCCGGGAGCTGAAATCTGTAGGATGCTTTTTATTTTCGGGGTATGCCACTTCAGAGGGAGGACTTGAAACTTCGCACAGAGGTAGGTAAGGGTCTCTAGAGGACGATTTGAGAACTTGGCCGTCCCGAAGCTGTGCACCAATGCCGGTGCAAGGAGGTTTGTTCGCTCGTCGAACACTATTTCGTTGCCGTGATTTCACAGTTTTTGCGCCATTCAGCGCTTGAAAAATGGGGAAAATCAGCGGGTTTCGCTGACGTAACCAGACATTTTCATGCGAATGACTCAATTTTGCTAGATTTTCAAGAGAAACACAAAGAAACACGAAGCGAAACGCAAAGTCACACCGTTGATGAAGCATTTTTCATTCTGTTTGTATAATTGTGTCGTTCTGAGTTCTGAAGTAACATACAGTAGCTGGTTCGTCGGAGGAGGACATGACTGGTGTTCCTGAGATTGTCGTGCGTAACGGCTAAATGACTTGCCACTTGACCCTGATGTCGACAGGCAGGTCTCGTAGGAACTGTCCGTCTCCATCGAGGTGACTCTGGATTGTTTTTACCAATAGTGTTTTGTAGATTGATCCTCACTACAAACAAGAGTACTCCTGCTACAAACGATTTCATGCTAGTCAATGAGCGGACTGACAACGTGTGTTAAAGGTGGTAAGGTACACACCATGGCAGCTGCCTTGAACGGAATCTTTGATTATACCAGTGAACGTAGAAATGCATGACTTATCTTGAATAACGTCTCTTTGAATCATTGTTTTGTTGAAGTTTCGGATGCTGCACAATGACATGCGCGTACGTGGAAGCATTCGCATTGTAGAAGATCATGGGATGATTATTTCCCTACTTCATTCAGTCCTTTGTGTGGTAAATTGAGTAGTACCGTACTGGCAATATATATGGTCGCAGTGAGGCCATGAAGCGTTACATTGGCACATGTTTACCGCACGCAGGGCGTTACATGCAAAGTCGCACAGGAGCCGTTACACAGGTTTCTATATTGCCGCAGTCCTTTTTTTGCTATTGCCGCATCACTTTTTTGCTATTGCCGCATCATTTTTTGCAAACTGCATGCAATGAAAAGATCGCCGCACCCCGCCGGACGCGCGTTACGAACGCAACGAAAATTTGTCGCACTAGCCTGGTCGCGCGTTACGCCGCACCCCCCCCCCCCCTGCGTTACGCGGCAACATATATTGCCAGTACGGTAGTAGACGTAGTATATTTTAGGAATTTCCGCAAACGCAATCAGTAAATGTGGCGGTAACATGTAGAATATAATCATTTTAAAACTACAGCTACGGTGCATCATATTTATGTGAACAGAGGCTGAATGTAGATATGTAAACAGTGTCATGGACGAGATATGCATCGGCACCACCGCATACATCCAGGCAAGACGATGTAGCGCAATATCTGTGTTGAACGGTTTTTGATCCCTTCATCATGGAGAACAGTATCCATTCTTCATCCGGTTTGCGATCCTCTGCTCTGTGCTGCCAACGACGTCCACTTGTTGCTCACATGTGTAGTGCTGCTGAGCGGGTTGCCACATTCGGACATGCATCGGCGAGTACCGTAAAAGCCCGTAATAAGGCCCTGGGCGGAAGCGTTAGTGACGGTCCAGAACATGGGCGCTAATGATTGGGTTGTCACATTCGGACATGCACCAGCAAGTATAGTACAGGGTTGGGGTGACCCGTTGCACTAGAAGCATCCAGTGCTGTAACCTTTGCGATGTTTGCAGCTATGCCGAGCAGTTATCTCCTGGGTTCCGACTGCTGCTCCGTGGAGATAATAGTAGGGCACTAGACAGCGGCTTTGTAAATTGCCATTCTGGAATGCTACCTCAGAGCAGCCGATGATGGTGACGTTCTTGCACAGCATGTTGTTGGTACCACAATCACAGCAAGTTCACTGGTGATGATTAACTTCTGGCCGCGTGTTGCATGTTTCTGAGATTCGTAGATAATGACGCGCGCGTGCATGAGTGTGTGTGTTTATATGTATGTGTGCGTGTGAGCATCTGCATGTGCGCATCCACGTGTGTGTGTGCGCGCGCGCGTGTGTCGTGCACATGTACACGTGTATGCGCGTGTGTGTGTGAGCATTTGCATGTGCGCATCCACCTGTGTGTGTGCGCGCGCGCGTGTGTGTCGTGCACATGTACATGTGTATGCGTGTGTGTGTGAACATTTGCATGTGCGCATCCACCTGTGTGTATGTGCGTGCAAGCGCGCACGCGTGTGCGTGCACATGTACACGTGTATGCGTGTGTGTGAGCATTGGCATGTGCGCATCCACCTGTGTGTATGTGCGCGCGTGTGTGATGAATGCGCGCATGTTCGCACACATGTATGTGTGTGTGTGTGTGCGAACAGAGAGTCACATGTGTGTGTGTGTGCGTGTGTGTGCACTCATGCACACTCGCACACATGTGAGCACACGCTTGCAAGCGTGTGTGGGCGTGCGCGCGTGTACACAACCTCGCACACATGCACGTGCGCGCATGTATGTTCTATCTTGTTATGTTGCCTATCCCATGCTCTCCTTTGGTGCTGCCACGTAGACGTCTGTCGTAGTTCCTGTCAGAAGTGCATGTGGAACTGGCAGTGATTGTCATTCTACCTTTGTTTCAAACAACCTCTCGTTTTCGAGTTACATGATCTCTCACAGGATCCACAAAGTATTTTGTGCAAAAGCAGCTAGGCTCACCTGAACCAGTGAAGAACGAGTACCGGAACAAACAAGCTGGCAAACTGAAACGGGTTGACACCACCAGCAGATAAATAGGCCAGGCAGAGTACCGGCATGGGTGATGATGATCTTACACGTCCGGTGACTGGTCACTGGTGCATACGGCTGTGGCACTGGCAGTCAGGACTCAGGGACGCGGAGGCCGACTTGTCAGCAAGCAACATCTCGCCTACTCTGCCGGAATCTTCGCTCGACTCGACCTCAGTCAGACCTGGAAATATACTTTTGAAACTTTGCTTGCACGCGTTGAAGAATTGCCGGAGTAGGCACGAGTATTATTGTGCACTATTGCTGGTACACACTCTATGTTGCGCTTTTGTCCAGAAGCGCCATGCTTCGTGACTAGTGGACCTGACGATGGCAATACTATTCTCACTTTCAAAGCCAAAATCGTAATGAAAATGTATGTCACGCTTTGAGAAAGTAAGCTTGCAGCGTCGTCATCTTCTGGACAGGCGCATAGTCACTGATTTGGAATTTTGAGCGTGCGCACCTACTTCTCAAACCGAGCAGTCGGCTGAGAACGAAAAACATTTGCGCCTAAATGCTTGACAATTGTGAATTTGCTCGTCGAACAAAATGCGTCCTCGCGATGTCCGTGCACAGCTTTGGGATGGCCAAGAACTCGAAAGCCCTTCTCTGATAGACCCATAACCCATTGCTGAAGAGATCTTGTACTCCATCTCGCCCGACCTGGAGCGCCACTTTTTTGAAGGTCGGCTCCCTGACTAGTTCCTTTCTACAGGACTGTTTTGGCGCCATGCACTGGTCTACGTGTATCAAAGAGGTGCAATCAACAGGTTTGGCAGGTTAGGTGTCCTCCCTAGATGAACATGGAACTCCGAAAAGGATGTCAGGTCCGGGTTTGCAGCACGTATTCCAGGGGACCTGATCGACTGACTACATGCACTATACAGACTCAGTTGTACAATGTCGGCTACTTCTTTAGAGGCTACTAGTGCTACTTCAGGCTTTGAATCTTTCTATCCACGTGTGTGGGCTATGTGGTGTGCCTTGGACAGGTGCAGGCAGGCTTGGCGCGCGCTTCTGGGCCGCACGACAAGCGCATGACTGTTTTCTAGGTCAATACCCTGACTGGTTGCACCAGCATGATGCACCTTTACAACCAGCAAGTCAGTCATGCAGTCAGCAAGAGTGGTTAAATTGGCAAGGGTGTCGATGGCAAATGTCGCAAGAGAGCTAGACCCAGAGTCAGACACTTGACATACACGACGATCTATGTTTGCTTAGCTAAAACCGACTTGCTCCGAGCATCTAGACGCATGCTTTGTATTCGTACACTTCAACAACAGCTACTACTACAAGTACGATCAGTTGAGCTGAGACTAATGAAGAATTTGCATACGTTCTGGTCACAAATCAAAATTAAGAGAGATTCGAAAGTGCTCAACAGAACGTCAGAAGTGCCCGCTCCGAGCACACCAGAGTCAAGGAGATGACGCCATCCGGGTGGCATTCTTCTCGACTCGAGATTGGTGCTGCAGCTGAATCCGTGCACGCACACCGTGACACTGCCACTGGAAATCTGACATTGTGTTGGAACACTACAGTGGTGTTATCATCTCTCACATCACAGACACTACATGTAGATCGTCAGCTCGACAAAAAACACAAACTACAAGAATCAAGGAGTCTTCTAGATTTCAACAGTACATGAGCCATGGTAGACCAATACTCTGCAAGAACCGGACCGGAACGTGGCATCCCTACTCTTCCCTCCACCATCTCTGACGTAGGACTGTAACTACGTCACAAGCAACGTAGATGCGAGGCAAGTTGGCTTTGCGGTGCAATGTCACATGTCAAAAATTCAAAAACCGGCGACGCAGCACGCAGCACCATTTGTCCGGCTGGCGATTGGGACAACGATACTTTCCCCGTGCTGTCAGTGATCAGTCCAATCTGTTCTGCGAATCTCAGTATCTGGACCACCACCCGCATTGTATGAACATTTTATGTACTGAATGATGTCTGCATTGATGCCAGGATTGGACCAGTGCAGTCACAAACACAGATAGTGCATCACAACTACAAACAGACACTGAATGAACAACTGATTTCGTGTGTTCGAAGTGCACGAAGATGCCGTGAATCCGAACAATCGACACAGTGAAGCTCTGCTGTAACATGCAGGTGACCAGAGCCGGTGGTATACGATAAACTAAAGGCATTAAAGACCAGTCCGGAAGGGCGACTTCGCAAAGGCGATCTAGAGCAGGATATTGGCAATCGGATTCTCCTGTCGCACCGCTGGCATGACCACTTAGCGGAACGTGTTATTGTGTACATGCAGTAACTCTGCGGGTTGTCCGCCTTCTTTGGGCAATAACAACACGGTTGAAGGAGAAGGTGCGAAGGGTATCCTCTCTCGACCTTTGAAGCAGACTCAATCGTCTGGGTAAACATATGGCCCAGGCCGAGATATTATAATCTTATTTACTTCACCTTCCAGGCAAGTGCGTGCATTAATTGGAACGCTCAGCCAACACAGAAATGTCGAAGAGTGGACCATTACATGGAGTGTTTAGCCGGTTTAGTAGGCCAATAGCTGCGGGGATCAAGGCACACACCTGCTATTTACGAGCGGGCATCAAGGCACACACCTGTTATATTCGCACTTGATATACATGTAATTCGCCTTCAAGTAAACAGTCTTGCGAACGACTGCTCGTGTTGAGTAATGACCGTTTGCATGGACGAGGGATTTGCACATATTTACTAGTAGTCCGAGAATTGAAAAAAATAAAGCCGATTTAGGATTTCACGCATGACGCCATTTCAGAAAACACAATAATAGTTACACGGCCAAGGGTTTAGGTACAGGTTTCCTGGGAATAACACATAGTCTGTAGGACACTCACCATCTGTCCGCAGGGAGAAGGATGGCCCGGCCAGCATCACGAACAGCAAGACGAACACTTCCGTCAACCTAGTCATACTGTACTGAGTGAAGGACACTGAACAGCTTCTCTCCACCGTGGCTACAACATGAATACTAGTATACTAGTATGCACAAGACGAGACGCTTTCAATCCGTAAACTGCTCTCAACGATGGTCAACTACGACTGCTGCTCGGACGACGGCCAGCGACTGAGAACAATCATCACACGCACACACACACTCGTTGCAGTGACACTGTATATCGCAACTTGTGACGAATCCTGACGGGCTGCTGGTGAGAACCCACCAAAGTCCAGCGCCTGTCAAGCCGCCACCCTTCTCACTGTCAGGGCGGCCATGGCCGTCCCAGAAGGCACAGGTTGCAATGTATGACGCTGAATCTACGACACTACCTAGTACTGGCCAGGCGGGATTAGGGAGTGAAGTCTGAAGAACGTGCCCACATATCCTGGGCTGGCTGTTGCACCACTGCTACTGACTGTATGCAGTCATTTGTCACTTCTGTATAAGTATTACTTCTTAGCTGTGTGGGACCAGCTAACCCCCAAGTCATTAACACAATGTTTTACAAGGCCCACCACCACTGGCAGCTGCAGCAATCCTGATAACCAACTGACCGACGTTTGTACACAACGCAACGTGCATTGAGTAAAGTCACCCGCACACAGCAGATGTACTGGAGAAAAGGCCGAAGAAAGGATACCGATAGTGACGGTTAACTATCACTATAATTATCAGAACATGATCGCTGCCTGCGACAGACACAGTGACAACACGCAACAGTATCACTGAGTTTTCTGTGGACTAGATGCATGAAGCCTGTAATCCACGCACGCCATCTTGTAGTTGTCGAGGGCCAACTGGATGGTCGAGCATGGCAATGGACTAGTTGTAGTAGTAGTACGAGGCAGTAAATTCGAGTATCTAGCGAAATGCATGAGGGTCGATCATATGCCCAGGAAACCCCATATCGTGCCCAAACCAAGGATCTTCCGCCTTTGCATGCCATGCCAGTGAGAAGCGCGTGTCGGCACTTCAAAGCTGCGATGATCCTACAGCGGCGGCTCATTTTCAGCGTGGCATTAGTTTCCTATGGTTTCCAGGCATGCTTTCAGCAGTAAGTAGCGCCCTGAGTGTGAGAGGTGAGACATCATTTTCTCACCGAGATTAATCCAGTCTAGACACAGTGAAGTTTCGCCTGTCGAGAATTCCGAACAAACACTAGCACAAGCATTATTACCACCCAGGCAATGCACGCAGGCCAGATCAGTCAGGTATGGCACATTGCTCAGGTCCAGCCCTCCTACAAAGCCCAGGACGGGCCATGAATCGAAGGACCGCCCTGCGCTGCCAGCAAGCGTGATATCTTGCTTGCCTGTCATTGAGATGAATCACTCGAGCCGCACCACGTACAGTTCGTTTACCTTCCTGCGGCTGAGAAGCTAGGCAGTCCGTACACACGCAGTCCGTAGTCTCTCCAAAGACGGTAATATGCAGGCGCTATCAATGTTTGATACTGTACTGTGCGTGGGTCAGGAACGCACGGATTGTGAGTCCTATGATGAGCTTTAGCTAACTACTGCCGGTCATTTGTCTATCAGATGTGGGAAAAAGGCGAAGTCTCGCCTTTGAATCCAGCCCAGTTCTATTCTCTAAAGTCCTGGAATTGTTGTTATGTCGTTGCGGTGCGCTGAAAGTACAGCATTCAGCATTCAATCTCAGTTGATCTATTTTTTGATGACTCCCTACCGCAGGCCCTGTCTGGTCCAGTCATTCACACTGGAAGTGGAAATACATTGCAATCTCGCGAACCAACCCTAGATACGCCTTGCCACATTTCCCTGCACCTGATCGTGGTAACACAACTGCTGAGATTATAGTTACGTCGTTGCCTCAGTCTGTGCTATGCTCGCCTGACGACAGGAAATACACGATCATGGCTTCACGCACGACAGGCCCCTGCCATGCATGGCACAGTGGATGTGCGAAGCATTCGAACGAAAAACAATTATTACTCCAAAGAAATCCAACCCACATGCCGAAAGCAGTAAGGCTCATACTGCTCCTGCGGCCCTGGGATCAGTTTTGGGAACATGCATGATGAAATTGAAGTGGAAACGCGGCGCTACTTTCGACACGCGGGTCGGATTTCTTTGGCCACGACTGCAGTACTAGTATGCGAAAAGAACAAAGTAACGACTTACATGTAGTTAGTTTTCACTACCAGAACTTCTGAGCGGAGACACCGCTAGCTCTTGTCTACAGGCAAGTTTTAAAAGCAAATACACGCGTACGTGCAGCAGGTTTCATCAGCACTTTCTCCTAGTCTACACAAGACATCCATGCACTCAGCGCTGTTCGACTTGTTCTATTCCAAGGAGACGAGTAAGCCGGTATAGTGGGTTTTGCTGCAGACGACAGCCAAAAAAGTCGATAGTGAGTAACGCTTGTGTTTCCACCACTACATTCGTGTACATGTAGAGCGCTGAAGTGCAAACCCAATCATATGTTCCGAGGGGCTTGTTACAGTAACTCCCGACAAGGGCAACACCCTTGGCCACGCTTGTAATCTGGTGACGGTTGTGTGACGGAAAGACGTATCTGGCCGTGTCGTGCCAGCTTGAGCTGCATTGCTATGCAGAGAGTCACCTTTGCTGGCTTTAGTTGAAACGCCGGTCGGTTTTCCTCTTCAAGAAACATCAAGGGCGACAGGAAGACTGAAGAGGGCGCGCGCCATCCACCACTACGCTACAAACTCGGCAAAGTCTTTATCTCAGCTCAGTTCGTGTCCAAGTACATAATACCAGTTCCCTGAAGATCTCCCATAGACATAGTGTGAAACACAGAGATGTACTTTGAAGTAGTTGTAACTTTAATTAATATTTCCCTCTCTCCCTACTGACTGTGTTCAAGCACAGTCGTAGTCATACAGTACATGTACATCTACATAGTTACAGTGCTGGGACTAGTATACTGGTGATCGTATGACGTCCATTTTTATGAGATAAAAATAGTAACGGTTGATAATCCTTTGCAAAGTGCTAAATGATGTGAGTGCGATGATGAAGCGATTAAGTCTTTGCTGTAGCAAGAAATGAATCAATATTCCTGTTACTGTCCATTGACGATGTTTGTCATCCTGTTGTGGCGTCACACCGCCCCATGTACGCCGATGACGACGTACCAGAACGGATGTTACACTATTGGATAATAGCGTCTAATGGGAACCAATTCAGCAATAAGAGTGGCGCCGGTTAGAAACAGACGTAGGGCCACCCCGAGGCAAATACAGCTAATGCTGATGGTACACAGAAGCAGATCAGATGGTTCGTGGCGTAAGGAATCCAAATCTCTCTGAAAAATCCTAGGTAGGGGCGTTCTTCAAGCTGGTTCGAAATTTGAATCCGACCATAATAGGATCAAAACCTCTGCTCGCCATATACACGTAAAATAAGTACATGTATATGCACATTGCACATGTACGTAAATTCGATTATTGTTCAGCCGGTTGAATATTGATCCTACTAGAAATCAATTTCTCTCAGAGCTGCCACCTAATGACATAATGTCATGGTTCATGAAGTGGCAGCGATGGCAACACATATTCTGTTCCCCCAACCTGGCAACTCCACTCCCCTGCAGTGTTGGCTTTGTCAGATCCTGGTTAGATGTACCGTGTAATAGTGTCCGCTACTAAGTGCGGACTTCTACTGATATGTGCGCGCACAGCACTAATAATTATATCGCCCTTTCAGTACACACACACGTTTGGATGCATGATAGCTGAGCGGGGTCACGAACAATGAGGACAGGAAGACTGGTTACAGACAAAGATGTACACGTACATGTACATGTACATTCCAAGCAGATATCCACTTGACACCAGTGAACACTAACAATTCTCTGACATGTTGTAACTAATTAATTTTACTTGTAACAATTCATTACAGTCAAGTCTAACGACCTGTGCTGTGCCTGCCTCCGCGTACTGGAGACCAAAGTCCCTCGCCACCTGTTCCCAACGGCCTTGAAATTTGCCGTGCAATTGTATTTTCCTTTCCTGACTGTCAGCGTCACCTTTTTTGAGCACCTAGAGCAATCTGCTGTTCACACCAGGACTTGTAAAACTACCTACAGAAGCACGCGGATGGGGTAACAGTTGACAGTTGAGAGGATCTGCACGTTCCTTCTGTCCCCTAAAAACGCAACGTTGTACACCAAACACTCGCCTGGGGAAGTAGGCTCCAGAACTAGGTTGACGAATCATCCATACCCGAGATTTACAATCTAGGTTTGCTGGCATTTCGCCTGTCAAGTGGTGGAGTCAGGTATCTGCGCGCGTGACGCCTGTATCCTCTTTTTTGTGTGGAAACTGTCGTCCGTCAGGGATTCCCCAAGATCGGGAGTACCTGACGAAATGTGCCTTCCTTCTCGTTTTTGGCTAATATCATCTAATAATCTATCAAAATTTAATGCAACAGACTACAAAGTTAGTTGGTTTGCATGGGACGGATGCAAGCCTGCACACTCCCGGGTACCACCCTAACTTTGGCCTAAGCATGGCTGAGAGAAAATCTAGGCATTGACAGATGCAGGATTCCTATGTCAAGGTCTCGTACCCATAGGCTACTCCCAGAATCCTTGCTCACATAGCACTCTGCTGTGACAGTGACTGGCTGTTGGAACTCTGGACAGGTGGCAAGGCAAGGAGTGGCGGATGGACGCAGTGCGTCTATCTGGCAAGGCATCATGTCAACTTTACCCATGAATAGCGGGACTGATTACGTGCTCCCAGCTGGAATGACATGATCCACTAGCAGTCAGCTTGCTCAGTGAACTAACTCTCTGCAATGATTATAATAATCGTGTTTGCCAAAGCTCGCTGGGATCAGGACCAAGCAGTTACGAGGCAGTTTTACCAGAGTTCCTACACATATCAGACGACCAGCGCAGCAGCGCACAATGGACAGCCTGGATCCATGCCCTCGTGGGGCTGCCCGCTCCTGAAATGTTGTTCCCGGAATCATGTCTTTTTTTTCATTTTTGACCTGTTGATGTCATTGGCATTCTGTCATGCCATTCTCCTCGACTTCATTGATATTGAGTAGATATGGCACAAGAAAACATTCACCAGAATACACGCAAGTTGACCTGCATGGTCGCCATCACCACCATGCAAGTACATGCCTGTGATCGTACGATAGAGAATGACATGCCAAAGTATACAGCAGGTGCAACATGTCTTGATGATGTGGAATGGACACCTAGCAGATGTTTCCAGAACCAACTAAATTGGCCGATACTCATGTGAGAGCGTTCACCAGACGTTGCTCCCAGATCTAATAACGAGTTGTAAACGATGGACAAGTATGCGGGCACCATCCTCATTCTTGGCGTCTGGCAACCACAGTTGGACAACACTTGTGACTTATGATACTATTGTCTGTGGAAGACGACTAGCGTTACTGTGTTACCATGGTTACGTTGCGCTGTGCGTGTAACTGTACGTATCCCACTATGCCTAGCCTAGTGCTATCACGTGGGCACGACCGCTAGTGTTTGAACTGTACTGATTTGCTGAAGTTTGAACCATTACACTATCTACGAGACAGAACAGCTTTGAACACAGCAGCGTCCCACTGCTGCGACTGTGGTCGGAGCACCCAACCTCCTGCTACATAGAAATAGCCAAAGAATGACTCAAATTGGATATATATATATGTACATGTATCCGTACTATGGGCCTCAAAGGGTTAAAGTACATGTCGGACACATCCATGTACTGTCCAACAGACGAAACATACCAATACCTCACAAACCTGCTCCATTGGAATTCTAGATCTCTTTACGTTCATGCTATTCTGGACAGGCTGAAGCCTGGCATGGCATCTGCACTAGATGTCATACTTAGGCCTACTGGTTTCGTGAATCCTGGGAATGCCACGATCCGTACGATATTGAGAAGTGGCTGGGTGTGTACTTTTTAACTACTTTATGTGCTCAATCTGCCGACAGAACTGCTTTGTCCTTCGTGGACTGGTCAGCGCAGCACAGAGAAAACGAGGTCTAACCTGAAGGAATGAAAATCAATTTTCCAAAGCCATATTTTGAACCAGGCTCGAACCTATATTTTTATGTATTGTAAAAGATGCTTAGATCGGGAGACCCTGGTTTAAATGTGTGCACCCCGCTTGAGAAGCGTACATACAGGTAGATGCGTCGACGTATCATTCATTACCTGATGTCCCACCTTGTAAAACTTCTACAAACATGTAACTGGTTCCCACCACAATACAACATCTTCAGCCACACAAAGAGTAAACGAACCTTTTGGATGCCCCATGGCTTTTTGAATCTCTGCATACCGGGAACACAGAGGTTGTACTAATTGTCTGCAAGCGTATTCCCACAGTTCCAATATCTCCTACACACGCTAAACCATAGGACTTCCGCACGATGACTTGCTTACGGAAACAGACAAAAGATTCGTCCCTGTACTAGTACGTGCAACTGGGTGGATCTACTTGTGTGTGTACTTTCTCTGCACCTGGCAATGACTGATTTCAAACCAGCGCTGCTCCTATTGCTCACAGGTGATTGCGGGGCCTCAAGACCGCCGTTTTCCAGGGGTCTTTATTGCGTTTTCCTGTGTACCCACAACACATGGCAGATATTAGCTAACAGTGGGGGAGGACCAGAAACGACATCAAAGCACTAGGATGCATGCTTTTAAATTAAGTACATGTACACTTATCTACATGTATGCCTATCAGTATCTCCGTATTCTAGAATCAGAGTCAGCCTCCGTACGCTGCAAGGGCAATTCAATACTGTGGCTTTCCTGAACATAATATATCCGTCTTTTGCACTTGGCACATCCTGGCAAACAGGACTACGTGACCGTTCTGATTTGAGTGGCACACACGTAGGCGCAGGATGTAACCTATTACCAATTAGTAGCACAATGTATGACCCAGGCATTGACCCAGGCATTGACCCAGGCATTGACCCAGGCATTGACCCAGGCATTGACCCAGGCATTGACCCAGGCATTGACCCAGGCATTGACCCAGGCATTGACCCAGGCATTGACCCAGGCATTGACCCAGGCATTGACCCAGGCATTGACCCAGGCATTGACCCAGGCATTGACCCAGGCATTGACCCAGGCATTGACCCAGGCATTGACCCAGGCATTGACCCAGGCATTGACCCAGGCATTGACCCAGGCATTGACCCAGGCATTGACCCAGGCATTGACCTAGGCATTGTCACTTATTGTGCAAGGTGTATTTTTATTTCCCAAACTTGAAGTGACAGGTCAGTAGTCCAGCTAGTTATGGATTGACGGAAAGAAGACAGCATTGAACCAGGATCCCTGCCCCTGCCTTGAGTCCTGGCGTTGACAGTCATTACAATCATTGTCTTCAGACCTTTCCCGTTTCAACTCCCTCAAACTTACATGTATGAATACTGTTTGAACTACAATTACATTTTCAAATTCACTACGAAACAAGTCGCAGACGAGGCCAGATCCAGTGAGCTGCATAATTATATACATGCATGTACGCGTCTGAACGTCTATTGCAGTTCTGTTGATACAGCCTAGGACTCACCTTCAAACATAGAAAGGCAGATGAATGCGCTCCAGCACACGTAGAAGCTGCCTTTGGAGAAGAACATTGTCTCTCTGCTTCGCACTCAGTATGACTATCCACAGTTACCAGCTCTGTACCCACCGAACTTACTAACTAAAGAGTTGTTCTGCTTGTTCCCAGGCACACACATGCCGACTGTTGACCCCGCATTCACAAAAATACAGTGTACACTGCACGGTAGAGTACTAGTAGTACCCTTGTAAATATTCTTAGCTACGGGAACTGGCTAGTCCCTTCATAATCCCGACGCGATGATGGTCCAAAAAAGATCATTATGCATCACTTGCTGGTTACTAAAATATGGTACCGCTGACATATGTGCGATTCTGCAGTACGCACTCACTACAGTCTACTAATACAATCATTGAGTGTAGTCTCTATAAGGCCTATTTCACAGTACGGGAAGAGTGTGTTGCTCCTTACATGGAAGCTCGCGGTTTTCTTGCCGACTTGAATTCTCACTTGACTGACTCACGACTGCCATCCAGACCACACGAGAAGTCCATCGAACCGTCCACTCGGCGAACCTGCAGGAAAGCACCACTCCCTGCTCAATACACAGTGTTTCGGGGAATTCACCCCTGAGTCAGTCAAGTGAGAATTCAAGTTGGCAGGAAAACCGCGAGCACCCATGTACGAGAGAGCGTATGGAGCAACACACTCTTCCCCTACTATCGCCGAAGTCGCACCAACCTCTTTTTCACAGTACGTCCCCCAAAAGCGCCGTTTCCAGAGAATAGATATCCAGCTAAAAATTAAACGCCTTTATTGATCGTTCAAGCTGACTTTTCCCTCGCACTGCGCATGCGACCATGAGCACGCGTCCATGCGTTAGCAAAACGCAGAAACGTGGCAGTCGTGCTCACGCCTGGTAGTGGTACCACGCCGGCCTGGACGTGAAGTTGTCACACAAACTTTACGAAGTAGACAATCATAGAGGTCTGGCAGGACTTTACGACTCGTACGGCTGAATCAAGGCCGAGTGCGTACAGCCAAGGGTGCGGGCCAAGGCGCGTAGCGCCGAGGCCTGCACCCGTGGCCGTACGCACGAGGCCTTGATGAAGGCGAAAAGTCCTGCCAGACATCTATGATCGTGTTTCAGGTTTTGTCGTTCGCCTTTCTGATATAAAAGCAAGACACGTATAGGGGTGGTGGTCGGGGACGTGGTGGATTCAGCTTGTGAGTTTCAGCTCCTTCAGCTTGTGAGTTTCTGCTCCGTCCGCTTCTCACGGATGGGATGATCCCTGGTCCATGATCTTTCGCTTCCTCAAAATTATCAGAAAAGTTCGGCAACTCGTCAACTCCTTTTTTAGTACATGTACATGTAGAACAGAAAGTGGAAAACTGATCGCGATGTTTGCCACTTATTTCAGCTTGCTTCTTAGCAGATAGATAGGTGCATGCTCTTTCGCTTATTCACAACTATCGTAACATTTCATCTCCACTCACGACAACAAGAACTTGAGTTGAAAACTAGATACTTTTCATGTTGCCGTTTTTGGACAGGCTGTTTCCAGGTACAAGAGCATGTTCACATTCGAATGTGAGATGCGAACTAAGCTGACAACGAAAAACTGCCACAGACCCTGCAGAGCTAGGCTGACAGAGTACGGGGTGCCATTGACGACGGGCTTTATTGCTACCGTATTTTTCCGTATCCATTGACCACGGGCTTTATCGGCTCATCAAGGCCACCGCGGGAACGTCGCTCATTGGCTACAACCATAGAAACGGTACGGTAAAAACCTGAATTGCAGTTCGTACGATCGTATCCAAAAGAGTTCGTGCGTTTCCTAATAAAGTTGTAGCCCGTTTTGGATGTAATTTTTCGCATGTTGCATGTTGCACGTTGGAGGAAGTGCCTCGTGGCTCGTATTCTTGATGTCGACGAAAATAATTCATACAATATTAATCATGTACATGTAGGTTTGGACTCTTGAGTTGAGGGGCGCTGGGCTGACATCCAAGCGCTTTCGCTTCCTGACCTCGTGGTCAGAGCAAGTGCCAGTGCAGTGGAAATTCCGGTAGTGGTTTCTGTTGTCTGTTGCCGAGATGAGAACTGTATTTTCCGATGATAATTATGTAACTGAAATGTCTTGAGGTACGGCATTCCATCATCGTATAAAAGTAGAGAAAGATGATATCCCAAACCGAAAAGCCAGACAGACCAAGTAAAGCTGCCATCGCATTGAACGAGTACACTGTAGAAATTGATGATCAACTGACAACGAAGCAACTAAAAACAAAAAAGATCCCACGTACAGATTTGCGGAATAGTGAAAACGAGGAGCAAGAGCGCGAGAATTTAGAAGCCTTTGTAGACTGCCGTGCGGCCGCTAGAGTCCAACATAGTACTGGGGCCAATTAAAAAAATCGACCTCTAAAATACATGCCTTGACACATGTTGGCTAACAAGGATTTTTCGGTGTTATTTGATAGATAATGTCTTCAAGAGCATCTTGGCCCAGTATGGCGAGTCCAATCGCGTCCAAAGGTCCCGAAATCACCCTCGATAGGAATACAAAATTGCCGAAAAAACTAAGTTCTCATCGGCTATATTCAAGCATTTTCAAGACTTTCTCGGTACTATATTGACTGGACCTGGGAGTTTTTACCCTTTTATGTGCCAGGAGCTACATAGTAACACCGTACATACACAGGATGCGAACCGACGCGTACACTGATTTTGTGCGAGAGTTGGGAAGATTGAGCATCAAGTAGTGCAGTTGTGACATACCAGAAATGTGTTACCTCGTTTGGACACTTTCTTCAAAGTTTTGCATTGACTCGCTGGTGCTTTTGCTGTCGGAACGTCCACGAATGGATCGATGCTAAATTCAGCAGAACCTTCATTACAATGTCATCTTGGCTCCCCGGAAAAGTAGGCATGATTCCAACAAGGAGCAGCACCATTATGTGTGGAAAGCAGGGGGAAAGTCATCATAGCTTGCCAAGCCAGTTGTAACTATTCGTAGGACTAATCTACAACCGTGGAAAGTTTCAGACCTGGCTAACTTCATCGGGCTGGAATGAAGGCATTTACTTTGTGAGTACTGCTGCACAGGAGGTGTTACAGTGTTGCAGGGGACGAGCATTTGATTCGAATCTACAAGAGCGGCTAGTGTTAGTACCATGATTTGAACACACCGACCGTGGTGATCAGCTACCATTATCACAAAGCCTATTTACCAGCTCAACAGCTCTAGGACAACTGCCTTAGGAGTGCCATGCTGCAGTGAGAGGGAGTAGCTATGTGGTGTGGAGTGTTACAAAAACGAAATCCGAGTACTGTACCTGGAGGTAACCTATCCCAATATGCAACACCAGCAGTAGAAGAATCATTTCCTTGTCGCAGAATTATTTGATGGCTGGGCCTAGGCAGTGTGAAACTACAGTTATACTTATAAAACACTAACTGCAAGAAAGAGTCCGATGTCCAATGTCATGGCTTGTCTCTCCTGAACTGATCACGGCACGTAGTTGATGCGATTCAAGAGCGGTGGTGAAGAGGGAAAACATGTTCATGTAATACCTCATGAACTAGTGGCTAAAGAATTGTCCCTGACTGCAGAGCCAACAGTGATGGTGTAGGTGGCGGAGTAGAGATGGGCTCAGCTGTACGGCGTAGAGTTTCCGAAGCTCAGACGGAAGAACAACTTCAGTTAAAGTGAAACACATGGAAGCGAAAGTATTCGCATCACAATGTTGGGATTGATCAGCTTTTTAAACTGCAGCTATTCACATGTGAGCGTTGTCCAACTGCAGCCTTGAAGTCTTTTCAAAGCATTCAAGTATAGTGACAAGCTAGCCAATGTTTGGACTGTTTTATGCAAAGGATTTTGGTATTTTCATTTTCATCATTTTTCGTTACAGCACCGCCATCGTGTACAAGTAGTGTTGTCCTTCTTACATTGCTGCGAGATCTATCGTATTATCTACACGTACTTCAAGTAAATTAGTTCAGGTTGAAACTGTCCTATAGCACTTCGTTCCTTAGACTCTGACAGTTTCCTACCACCTTTTCCTTCTCCTGTTAGTATTTGGGTTACAATACCTATTCTCTCAGTTGAAGTGTAACGCCGAACCGTCTGACGCTTCTCTCGTGTTTGCAGTCTGATAATTATAGTAATGCATGCCTGTAAATAGTCTCATGTACCTGCTAGCTGCACATACATGTAGCATTGAGGTACGTGTACATACATGTACACGTACCTCAATGCTAACATTCGACGCGACATGTAAATGTATATGAACATGTCCAATAGCCAAGTAGTTTCACTGCACTTTGGAAATTTTGTTTTGACACTGTTAAAGTACAGTACTTGTTGCCGTACTGTATCTACTGCTTATTCTGAGCAAAATGAGGTGTTACTTGGCCATATACGTGTCAGTAAAAATGGATATAGGAGCAATTCTAGTTGGGTTGCCATGGTAATAACGACCTTTTCTATTTTGATGTTTTTCACCATGTTCGGACACAATTCGGCAATCGAAACCTATGCCATCGTGTTCAGGAGGCAAAAACCATCCAGGAATGATCATAAAATCTATGTTAGCAAACATGTGTCAAGTAAAAGTGAGAAATTTCAAATGGGCCCTAGGACTAAACAGGGGTGCAACCTTTTTCAGGAAGTGTACGATCGTGTACGTGTATTGCACACATTATAGTACATGTACTTTGTATGATTTGTATGCAACTGGTGTGGCTTGGGTGCGAATTCGTATACCAATGGGGCGTATGGATAATACTCCCGCCATTTGATCTTGAGGGGCAAGTCGACTGTACGAGGTGGTTTGGCTTTTTTTAACATGGCCGGGAAGTTGTAAAATGACGTTTTTTATTGTATTGAGTATGCACAGAGCACAGATGTTATTACTACAGGCGATACACTTTGTACTAATCTGGCATATTTTGCTACACAAAATCCATTCTTAGGGCCGATATATTCTACTATGCAATAATACTGCTTGTAAGAATATATATACACATAAAATATGTGTTATGATTATGAAAAAATGAGTGTTCATTCTTGTAAGCAGTATATTCCTGTATACGACCACACTATAACCGATACGCACTGTAATTGGTGTGTCATTTTTTAACAAATTTGTAAAATGGCATCACAAACTGGGATATTCGGTCATCAATGTTCTGAAGTTGATAGATATCACTTCAAGGATTGCTAGTGGATGAAAATTAATCTGTCAACAGAGGAGTGAACTGCATTGTATGCTGCGAAAGCCCTGTTTTTGTATTTGTAACTAGTGGCTGTGTTATACGGTGGAATTGGATAGATAGCACAGCATCGCAGCGATGTTTGTACCGATTACCGCTCATTTATTCGCTCATGCATAACCTTCCTAGGGGCTCCCGTAAGAAGACCATAGGTCTGTGGGAAACACCCTAGTAAAATAACAGTTAATAATAATAATAATAATAATAATAATGTTTTCGTTCTCACAGAGTGTATTCAGTGATACTGTTCTTCATTACTGTCTCTAGTGATGGCAAGACGGCCTGACGTCGTCCAAAGGCCCTGCGGAAGCAATTCACTGCCCTCCTCGTCCATTCAGGGGCTCATTTTACACATTTTACACAAAATGGCAAAGCACCCACCACTAGTTATACCAACGTGGCAGGGAGAATTAAATTATATGCACCGAATTTTCTGGTCAATTTGGATCTACGATAAATTGGCTCTAATTTGCCACCACCCATGTTTCGATACAGCCATCCGGAGCAGAGAAACAGCCAGAAGAAAAGCAAATTTTACACATTTGTTAAAAAATGCCAAATGTTAAAAAAAGCCAAATCACCTCGTACTGGTGCATGGTGGACTAGTTCACTCACGGTACACACTGTGATACCAGCCCTGCATCAAAGGATATGAGAGAAAACCGGAGAGCCATACGCAATGGTGATGGCGTTGCTGCGTTGCCGTCTTGGTTTTGGTCTCCTGCGTGCCAGTGTTGCCTGCCTTCGCGGTGCCCGGCGGATGCGCCGCGTCAATGATCAGTCTGCTGTCCTCGCAAACGCGGAGGCTGCATTGATTTAACTTTCTTTGCAACTCCTGAAGTTTAAGTACTGAGTATCATTGTTATCTTGTGTGTGTGTGTGTGTGTGTGTGTGTGTGTGTGTGTGTGTGTGTGTGTGTGTATGCGTGTGTCAACAGCTTTGATAATGTGTTTTACCCCTAAAAAGTCAATGAACTGTTTACGATCATACCAAGAGTACATAATGTACTCTTGATCATACCCACAACTGTACAACAACTGGCTGTACCTGCCAAATATGGGACAAGTTGCCCTCAGAAGGTGGCGGCCATGTTTTATGCATAAACCCCATTTGCAGCAGGGAGTAGTACAGTGTATCAGGTGTACTACTCCCTGATTTGCAGTGTTCCATGCAGTCGACCTCCGCTCCGGCTACGCGGGCCCAGTGTCCTGCACACGCGTACGCAGGATGGTGCTGGGGTAGGCATCGGCCATTGAAAATTGAATTTCGTCTGTTTTACGTGGAATTTCTGGGAGTTTTCCAATGTACTGAAGAGGTTGGTGCGACTTCGGCGATACTTGGGGAATTGTGTGTTGCTCCCTATATGGGAGCTCGCGGTTTTCCTGCCGACTTGAATTTTCACTTGACTAACTCACCACTGCCACCCAGAGTACCTACACGAGAAGTCCATCGAACGTCCACTCGGCAAACCTGCAAGAAAGCACCACTCCCTGCTCGGGGAATTCATCCCTCATCAGTTGAGCTTGAGTAGGCTGAGGAAGGTTGTGCCTGAAGAGTATCACTTATATATTATTGCTCTCCAGGCACAAACATCACCAGGGATACAAACTTACAGAGACGCTCCGTTTCCAGCGTGGCAAACGCCTGTGTATTGAGCAGGGAGTGGTCCCACCTTTTTATTTTTTTATTTAGATTTTCATAAAAACGATTCAAAGCCTCTCAATTATTTTGTAAAACTTGAAGTATACATATAAGAATAATAATAGTACTTGTAAGTAGTTATACTTTCACACAAAACAAGCTCGGCGCAGCACCAATCACGGCAGGGGAACCCGACCCTCCACCATCGCCAACTCACGAAGCATGTGAACTGGATGGTGACGGGCCAACCGAGCACCCCTGACACACAACACAGCGGAACGTAGCAGCGCGAAAGACACCCGACAGCGATAGTAACCTATCAACGACGAATAGCTACCTCTCGAAGATTGAGATGTAAGCAGGCAAAGGCGCCTGAGGAAGGCCGTGGATGCCGGCGCAGCTGCCCCATTCACGGAAAACATTAAAAAGGTGCAAAGGCACCACGCTCAACATTCACTACTCTCTCCTGATATTGAAGTCTCTTAGCGCCCTCATGTTGTCGGAAGAGCGCGTCCAGGCTTCTGGACGCATAGGAAGAAGCGTCAGGATTAAACACCCTTATATTATATAATACATCAAAAATGCATCTTGCCCACGCGTCCAGAAACCTCGAGCGCTCACATCAAGGCGAGCCTCGACAGAGGTGTTCGCCGACCTGGCCTGAAAAACCTCACCCTCGACAGGGGCGAGAGGTGGCTCTGCAGACACACTGGAGCAAACCTCGGTCAAGGCAACAGCGAACAGATCTCGTAGTTCATTGTGTCGAATAGTTGGGAATCCACCAAAAGCACAATTCAAAGCACGGCTAGTGGAAAAACCCGCCCCACAAGCACATACAGCGGGGGTGTCACGCAGCGGCCAGTGACTCATAGCGTAACGCAATGGCATCGTGAAAGTCTCCCTTCAACTTGGATAATTCAAAACCATGCTCAGCAATAGGGAGCGCCGACAGCCATGATGATTGAAGAGCACGCAAGCGCTCTGCCTGTCGCTCACCCGCCACTTTACGACACTCCCGCTTGGCGCAAGCTACGGTGGATAAAACTCTATCAACCTCATCCGGACCATCTGGGAACTCCTGCCTCCGATTGAGCGTCGTGAGGCCCTCGGTAATACGGCCAAAAGCCTCCAACTGCTCCCTCGCCATCTCAACAACAGAAGGCAGGCCAATGCCACCGAGCCGAGCAGGAAGCCGAAGAAGCAGGGAGTGATGCTTTCTCAACACTTGCAAGCCAGATATGAAAGAAAGAAAAGATCATCAGTCACACCACCGGGACTCGAACCAGGGACCTTGCTATTCGCGAGCAATGCTCTAACCAACTGAGCTACAGTATGACCCTTATCCACAGTGATGATAAATCTATCCTTCTTCGATCAATCCATATCTGGCTTGCATCATGCTGGCAACTCACCCCAATCAAGAGGTCCCTGGTTCGAGTCCCGGTGGTGTGACTGATGATTTTTTTCTTTCTTTCATATCTGGCTTGCAAGTGTTGAGTTTCGGAGAGAAAAGAGCAGTACATGACATGTGGCCCCTAATTTCCTAATACCGGTACATGTACATGCATTGCTGAGTACTTCTTTCACACAATAATAATTATTATTATGTACAAGATTTTTCCTCTCACTTTCACGTCTTGTACATGTACTTTTCGTGGTGTTACGATATCTCTCCTTGCACCTGCAATTAGTAATTTTCACTCGGACGGTGATACTTTGTGTACGGTTTCGAGTTTACAAAGAGTGAATGAGAACTGATGCACTTCGAAGTCTCCTTTGTGTCGTAGTTTTGAGTTGAATAGTGATTGGAGTTCGTTGTTTGTTTGAGTGGAATCTGGTTTTGGACGAAGTCACGGAGGTAAGTTCTCTCAGTTCAGGTGAGTGCTGCACTTTTGCTGTACCGACGGTGCACTCTGCATTGGCAAGCTCCCACCCTCTCACGGTTCTGTGTAGTGCATTTCGTCGCTGGGTTTCTGATCGAAAGGACTCCAGTGGCAAGATGCATCGAATCGAATCGAGAGGGGTCGGTGCATGCCAATGCAGGGTGCACCGGAGGTAGGTTGAAGTGAACCCAGGCAATAACTAGCCAATACAATCCCGCGCAGGATTGTATTGGCTATTATTTCTAGGTCAACAAGGCTGCTGATTGGGTGAAACAGGGATTTCGTACCTGACCATGGGATTAACCGGTATATGGTACTAGTAGTGATTTTCTGTGAAGTTGCTCACACTCTGCTCACACTCTGTTCACACTCTGCTCACACTCTGCTCACACTCTGGTTCCCTTCACAAGCAGAGGATTACCGGTACTATTAGCCCACGCGGTGACGAAAGTATAAGACATGTGTTCAAGAGGAAATCACACAAATGCGTCATGTTGGGAATTGACTGAACCACACTGGCAGATAGAGTTGAGACTTCATTGCTTTTGATGCTCCTTTGAGAGACACACCCACACACGCGCGCGCGCACACACACACACACACACATTAATCACCAGCTAGTAAACTACCTTGAGCGCCATCACCTCCTCTCTGCACGCCAATTTGGCTTCAGACGAGGCCTAGGAACAGCCGACCTCCTCACTGCCTTGAATCATGAGTGGACTCTCACCACTGGAAGTGGAGGATGCTCGATGGTTTTTGCGGTAGATATCGCAGGCGCCTTCGACAAGGTATCACACATCGGAGTCACCTACAAGCTGCAGACACTCGGCATCCGAGGCAGAGCCCTGACCTGGCTGACAGATTATTTGTCCCTCAGGAAGCTACAGGCTTACAGGCTGTTGTGAATGGCTAGAGTTCGTCACCCTACCCTATATAGAGTCGGGAGTACCCCAGGAGAGCATACTGGGGCCAACTCTGTTCCTCATCTATGTAAACGATGCGGAGCAGTGCCTAGCTCCTGGATGATCACTGGCCACCTTCGCCGATGATACAACGGTCTACACCTGTATTGGATCGCAGGAACTGCTCCCAAACAGTAAGAAAAGCTTACAAGCCACCCTGGATGCGCTCCATGACTGGGGCAAGAAGTGGCGGATCAGGTTTGTTGTTGTAGTTGTTGTAGAAGTTTATTTAACGTCGCACCACAAACAGGCGATTTCGCCTCCTTTGATACATGTGGACGAGAGAAGGAATGAGAGAGAGGGGGGGGACAGAAGTATGGAGAGAGGAAGGGTAGAAATAAATAAGCAATCAACCTCAGGGCTACACCAAAGCAAAAACGGAATGGGAACATACTATATACAAAATAGCTTCATACATATATTGCAAAACACGTTTACTGTTCTTCAGTCCGCTATACCACAGAAACACACTAGCCGAAAAGCATTTAAACGGAGCCATGATGCGCTTTTAGCAGGGCACAGAACTGAAGGTGGCTGGGCTCGGAACGGAGATCAGGCGGGAGCTGGTTCCACAGGACTGCGCCGCTGAACTGCATGGTCGCTCGACCCGCAGGACCGGGCCAAAATGGTACTCGAACGAGGTGATGTGCTGCTCCCCGAGTGCGGTCACCAGTAACTCTCACGAAGAAGCTGGTCAAGAGGGAGCTAGCTCGGGAGAACAGACAACGACGGACAAAGATGAGGAGCTTAATGTTAAACATGTCCTCCAGGGTGGTGAGGCGGAGCTGTTCAAAGATCGGGCTCGTGCGCGACCACGGTGGCAGACCGAAGAAGCCGCGGATAGCGCACTTCGTTAGACGTGCGAGGGGCTCCATGTTGCCAATTTGAAGTGACGGATAGGGGGGGGGGGGGGGGTTGAGCCCACAAAGTCACAGCTCATGACGATAGCCCATCAGCGGAACAGGTGGCCTATCATGGACATCACGTTTGGAGATCACACTGTGCCTGAGCTATCGGAGGTAAACTCCTCGGCATCACATTTGACTCGGGCCTCTCCTTCAAGACCCACCTCCACAACACAGCACTCAAGGCGAATTCTCGCCTGGGCTTCCTGCGCAAAGCTGCTCGCGTACTCGATGGTGCTGGTAAACGAACCGTCTACAGAGGTTTTGTGAGGCCAGTCCTAGAGTATGCGCCATTGGTATGGATGGGAGCAGCTTCAAGGCATCTGCGCCTTCTCGAGCGAGTGCAGAGACGCGCCCTCCACATTCTTGCCCCTGATGTCCTCCTCCAGAGTTTGGCAGCAAGGAGATCGGTCGCCGCCCTCAGCTATATGTATAAACTGATGTGTCTGGCAGGGCCACCGCAACTAACGTCGTTGCCCCCCCCCACAGCTTCCTCCACGAACATGTCCTCGAACTCGGTCCGACCACTCGGTGCGCCACGAGTCTCAGCTCCAGAGCGTCCTCCCGGCTTCCTCTCCTGATTACGTGCGACGCTGCTTCCCCTACAGCATCATTGACGAGTGGAACAACTAATTACTTGCCCCCAACTGTGCTGCAGTCTCCGCCACGCCTGACGTCCCTCCAGTCGTTCAAGGACAAGATGCATCAGCGCCTACGACAAATCCGCTGGTATTGCGCTACAGACTCGCTGTAACACTCCATATATCCACAATCAGCTCCCTCCCCCTCACTTATCTATTTACACGTGTTTCGTAATCCCGTCCATGGTGCGCTGGACAGCGCTAACGCCGAGACCCTAGGTCGGCGTTGATAGTCCCGCCTCACCGGCACAGGCTCCCTGAGAGCCCCTACTAGTACATTGTCTGTCTTTCTCCTTTGTTGTCTCGATCATTATTTTCTTTTGTCTTCTTCTTCTCCTCTCTTTGTTATGGTATATCAGTAGGAGGTGCATCCTGTAAAAAAAACAAAAACACAAAAAAACACGCACACACACACACATGCGCACACATGGTACACGTGATGGTGCATACATGTACATGTATGCTCACCATGTAGCAGGAGGAAACCGGCTGTGTGGGTTCATTCTCTCCCCCCCCCCCCCTCCTCCATCCCACCCAAGGTAAGAAATATTCCAAAGGAAACTAAATAGCGTGCCATCCACACACGTGCACACAAGGGCTTTGTAGAGGAAAAATCACGGGGCAACAATCATGATTGTGTTCCCCATGTGGATGTAGTATTATTATGAAATGACCCAAAGTATGTAAATCTTCTCTCCCTCAACACCAACACCTCCTCACCTCTTGGTCAGCAAGGCTGCAGATTGGCTGAAACGGGGATTTCGTACCGTACCACGGGATAAAGGTGCATTCGAGTCGCCCTCCTCAAATGCCGCTCGCTACCACATCAGGCCAATCCAGAAATGCCCCAATATACATGTACATGTCCATGTACCGGTGAGTATCTTACTTTGCGGGTATGTTTGCTGTCAATTTTACTTCTGCCGGATGAACAGTATGTGTGTCACATAATCATGAGTGACTCCAGTATCCATGCAGATGTAGTATCATGTCGATATACTTTGTAAAACCCTGTCGTAGCGCTTGAGACGGCTCATCGCATTGAGAACCCATGACCCTCTACAATTACAACCCTCTTTGACCAACCTGCGTGGCTCATAGACAGAGCAGCGGGAAGAGACAGACGGTGGAACCTGAATTATTCGTGTCAACATGAATTGCTCAGGCGAGCATAATCGCACCGATCCACTTCGCCAATAAATTTGAAACGGTTCGTGTTCAGTGGCATACACTCCGCGTGTACACTCTTGTGACCGTAAGCGGTGCAAACTGAACAGTCGTGAATTAAATAATCACCTGGCCGTTGTCCAGGTTTTCGGAATACAACAAGGTGATGCCAGCAACACCGAGACGATGGCATCTGCGTCCATTGTTCCCGACGCAAATGAGCGCTGAATTTGAGGACTAAATTTGTGCATTTACAATCAGGGCCAATTTATCCGACATGTTCCTGTAGTGCTGTTTTTGAAGACAATGGCATAATTGAACTCGTCGATTCGATGTGGTTTCGCATACATGGGTTAATGTCAGCATCGATGAGTGGACAATCATCATTGAATGCTAGCATTTTTCACCAACTTTGTCAAGATGAATTCGTAGTGTTACTGGATGATGAAAGTGTTGTATATCATGTATGTAGCAATGTACATGTACAATGTACATTGTACTAATGGTTATGTCAGGTTCACTGCATAACCTGTTTTAGCACCTCTCCGCATATACATGTACATGTACGCGTACTATAGTCATTTGTTTCCCAACTTCTTCAAGTATTTACCTGGAGATTTAGACAATTGTCTAACGGCCTCAGGCTGCGTATAGTGCTATGTCCAGTGGACAGGGCCAGTAACACAATGATCACAGGCATGTCCGCAGAGCCAGTAATACAATGATCATAGGCATGTCCGCAGAGCCAGTAACACAATGATCACAGGCATGTCCGCAGAGCCAGTAATACAATGATCACAGGCATGTCCGCAGAGCCAGTAATACAATGATCACAGGCATATCCCCAGAGCCAGTAACACAATGATCGCAGGCATGTCCGATGAGTGTTTCTCATGAAACTCCCAGTAACGGCGGAACATATTTGTTTGCTTCATTACTCTGTGATCATTGTACCCGGAGTTTTAGATGTACTCTTAAACGCATCCAAAACTCCGAATGCGGCAACTCCATATGCTACATCTGAATCGACTAGGATTTCCTACAGTTTGCCAGTTCTGGGTGAAAAGAAGGACAAACTAGCCAAATCTGTATTCGATCTTCAGGCGTGCTGTGTCGTATTCGTCGACTTGCATGATGCCGAAGTAAAGCAGCCACTCCTTGGACGAAAATGTTCAAGTCAATGCACCCTGGTAGCAACCAGAATCGCTTGTATTGTACCATCGTTTTATGATGATGCATTATCTTATCGTTCGTACAGGACTCATCTCAGTCGACGTCTCCTGCATACTTGTAGCTGTCTTCGAGAACGACGTCGGGAAGTTGCAGCGGATCACGGAGTAGTACATGTACACGTATGGTATTGTATTAGATAAACCTTGTTTGTTCAAACATGTTGTTGGTTGACAGCATGTAACAAGGTGGAGGACACCTTGTCCGGAAACAGTGACCTTTCTACAACCATCCACGGTTCAGATGGTCGCAACCACCCGGGGCTCTACCAACCGTGAATGGTTGTAGAAAGGTCACTTTTTCCGAACACGGTGTCCTCCACCTTGTAACATGCTGTCAACCAACAACAAGTATGGTATAACAATAATTGTACGACTCCCTGAATAGCAGAGGATGGTATAGTTTTGCGCGAGCGGTAGTACAAGTCGTATCGAAGCTGCACACAACTTAGGAGACTAAGGCCAAGTTGAGCATGACTATTACTGCCTTTAATACCAATGCCAAGAGTCCGGGAAGGACTCTTGACAGAACGTGTAGCTGAATTGAGCACTGTGTGCAAACAAGGAATTCCGATGTGATCCACAAGTCAGATACGAGAACCAGGCGCAATGCTACAGACATTATCTAACTACAGCTGTATCCTCTTCTTGGTTCTGTTTGTCCGCTTATTATTATATATTTTTCTTTTCTCTTATTATCAGTGGGACCATTGTCATTAGGTTTAGGCCTGTTTTGGAACTCCACTTTAAATAAAGCCAAACAAACAAACACAAAACACCCATCGTTACTGCAGTGCCATGTAGTGGTATGCCTACAACTAATTACTTAGCACAAGTAGAAGACGTGCGATGCGAGTCATAATGTTACTATCTGATCTGCTATCAAACCCTATCAGGATTCAATCATGTCGAGCAATTAACGGCATCATAAAATTATGCTCCTTGAGAAATTGAACACAATCGTGTAGATCTACATGTACACGCAGATGCCAAAGTGCCCCATTTTGACACAAGATGCGCTTTGATAGCGGAAACACAATACACGCACAAGCAGTACAATCCTGCCACTGGTGTTGTGATGTTGTTCCAGGACAATGCGATGGGCATGCTACACGCATGTTGTGGCATGAGGAACTTGAATGAAAGCCTCCCCCGCTGGGCAGGTGACAGGAACCCTACCGTGACAACAGAATAACTGAGTTTCCCGTGTAGAATGAATCAGTAAATGTTTGCAACCTTCAGTTGCTCGCTGTCACCTCTGAGTGGTCCTATGGAAAATTTTTCAATTACATTACTGCAGCATTATTCCCATCTAGAACAATGCCTACTAGCTAATGTAGGATAATCATGCATAGATTGTCAACCGATTAGGGGGTCTATCGTCTTCTCTATCAAGGGAGTCTAATAGAAGTATCAGTCGGGAAAGTGTGCCTGAAAAGACAAAAAAAGCCAACTCTACCAGGACTCGAACCCAGGACCTTATTTTGTCATGAGCAATGCTCTAACCATCTGAGCTATGGGACCAGGCTGAACCTAGAAGAAGGCACTGACAAGCTCAGATGGTTGGGGGGGGGTAGTTTCGCGAACACGAAGTGAGACGGACCGGACGGCGCAATTTCGTTTGCACTGTGCAAGTCAGGACAACTCTACGAGTATACAATGTACATGTAGTTGGCACCGGCTGGACTTTCGAAGTGCATCTTCAGCAAGACATGGGACATACATGCACATGTACATGCACATGTATTTCATAAATTTAGCTGTTGAGGATGCTCTAAATTAGCTGACCTTAAACGATCCTGCAAAATGGTAAGTGTGCGGTCATAACACATGTTCTAACTCTGCAGGTTCCATACCTTCTCCTCATCAGCGACGTGTCATGAATCAAACTGCAAAACCGTCCAAGAGAGTGAAGGACCAAACAGGATATGCTTCTCCTCCGGTCACTGGACGGTTGGGCTGCGAGAGACTACTTGTGCGTTGAGAGGCGCATGGCAAGTGCCCGAGTATTCTCAGGAACCGTCTGAAGTAGTCTGCTTCAGCTTTGGCTCCATCACAAACCACCTGTATCCCAGTTTAGTTCAACTGATTTGAGAACAATCCACCATACGTTGTATTGCTGGAAGTGTCGGCAGAATGCTCAGCAGAAGCCGAGCAGATCACATCCATGATGCGTATCTGCACTAACAGTATGTACACTGACCATGTGAAGCTCTCCTTACTCCAATCTACATGCATATGTACATAATACACGTACATGTGCATCGTGCTTGCACATTCCACTAGACTCTTGCTGTTGGGCAAAAGATAGCAGCCTCATCATCAAAAGCATCATCATCACATCCTGTTTAAGTTATCCCCGTGCCATGAAGAGATTGCTAGTAGTAGTTGGCAATCAATCCTTTTCTGCAGTGCATGATGGCACTACTGGCACTACTACTGCATGCTGACACTCGGGAGTGTAATTAAAAGGCATGCAAGTCAGCAGTGCATGACGTGCCTAATTGAATGTCGCCCTACACAGGTCAGAGTATGAGTTATTACTGTAATTGTCCTTGAACATGCCCATAGTACATGAAGTACATGTATGTACCATCACCAACCCTAGGCCCTGCACATCAACATGACATTGTACTACTCGAAGTATTTTTTTCACATTGACCATATCAACACGGACTGTTGCATTTCACCAACTGCCCAACGATAGCAAAGGGCACGAGGAAGACTGATCACTAATATTGACTGGTTAGTAAGTGCGAATCACTCGTAACGTACAGCACATCTTCCAGGGCCAACGTTACGCAAATCATCGCCAAATGTCGTATATACTGTGCATGTGAAGTCTATCATGTTCCCAGGCAATTTGCATGGCTGAGTCCTTGCACAGCGACGAGAGCCATTCATTCCAGTCAAGCCGGATCACTGGACCAATGCTCTCGTATAGCCCGGGGCAATATAACAACCCATCGCATTCTTTCACAATCATGACTCAATCTTCTAAGCAGCCAAATATAGCAGGAGCGTATGCAGGACTGCAGGCATTCTGAATGACTCCCACACACATAAACTCTCTCAGACCCAGCATGCATGTAATGGTACAAGTGAAGTGATTTAATTCAATTTAATGTAATGTAGACCTGATCAACACTCCGTGATTGGCTCGGAGATTACAAGGCAGGTTGGGTCACTCCATACACAACTGGTGCGAGGTAAATAGAGAGGGAATGATAGATCGACATGTACATCGTACATAATAAGGGCCATGGGAATGACATCATACGAATCTAGTATTGAGGACGGGGTAAACACAAAGCATTGTACACAATCATGTACATGTACATGTACATGTACATGATAACCTAATACTAGCTCGGAAGGTTGTAGTGTTAAAGGTCACTGTTTCCCAACACAGTGTCCTCCACCTTGTTTCATGCTGTCAATCTAACAATAATCATGTACATGTACATGTATGCTTTGTGTTGACAGGCGAAACCATAAAAACTATTCGCGTGAAGGAACTGCAAAAAAATGCCTCAAAATGACGTCATCGGGCATGTACTGTACATGTATAATGCATGTAGAGTTATTACTTCCACTTACCATATTAGGGACTAGGGTACCTACATGTACATGTACAATCATGCTGCTACGTGAGCGCAACACACATACAAAGAGTATTGCGTTTTGCAGACCGAATGCGAAGTACAATCATGTACATGTACAGTAGGTGCCCAATCATGTATTATACGTAACCGTCGTTGTATGACTGTCATTTAGATAATACGATGCGCGCGGTGCAGATGGGCCTTTGGCCAGAGTCATTCCAAGTAACGGTTACGTTACGACGACTTTTTCGAAGTACTGGAAATCATTGGCACTATACATTCCCCGCCAAATAAATCCGACCTCATGATGAATAATTAATAATAGTCCAGAGGCTACGCGGCCCTAGTGCTAGTAGTAGTACCGCAAATAACACTTTGCACACCTGAGCTCTATTTACTACGTCGGATTTCTCTGGCCAGAACTGTACATACAGTCAACTTCGCTAATAACGACTGCGGATATAACGACAATTCGCGAATAACGACAGAATTTCCATGCCCAGAGCAAAGTCCCTTCCAACTGTATTAATACATAATGACACTTCGGGTATAACGACACTTCGCGAATAAGGACACTTTTTTAATGCCCCGCCGAGTGTCGTTATAAGCGAAGTTGCCTGTACAGTCATGTACATGTACAATCATGTACATGTAGTTGGTGCAGTGAAATGCACGGCGCACGGTGTCCGTGTATATGTACAAGTATACACACATGTACTGTATTTACTTCGAGTACATGTAACCGTTCGGTCTGGATAACGAAATCCAGCTTTATTATTCTCTGAAAAGAATGGCAGAAGAAATCCGCATTTAGCAAAGAGTTACGGTTTGTAAAAAATATCTCGTCCAGCTTAGAACCAAGATATGCTGCCCATCAATGAATAATGACTTTCCAATGAAGAAGAAAGATTATTCACAGCATGTCACGAAAGTGCTATTTGTATTGATATGAATCTGGGATATTGCGATTTGCAGGTAGTGCACAGAGGAGGAAATCTACTATTAGAAATAGATCTAATACATAGAAAAAAATTAGTAAAAAAGATAGTATTAGTAGTGTATTAGCTCTGCAACGCCGTGATTCGAAAAGATAAATTTGTCTGAAAGGGTCAGGCTTCTTTCAATGGAATCCATTGAACAACCCAAATCAGAAAAAGAAAGACTGCGCAACAGCGGTGTTCATGCAACAGAAAGACATAACATGTGAATCAAAGCAGCAATGTTTTGCTGCTTACCCTTGTCTAGCAGGTACGAATCAAACATGGCTCATGTCTCCGATGAAAGCTGCAGATGACTGAAGCACCAAAGGACTGCATGGTGCCGGCAATAGGCATTTTGCACAGCTCAAAATGGATGTTCAAATATAGCCCACGTGGTCCTGTTTTTGTCCTTGAGATCCATCTTTGGAACCTTGACTTCAGATGTTGCCAGCAACTGCATAAGCACAAAATGCAGGGCAAAGGTTCTCACACAGTAGATAAAACAGTACACAATCCTGAAGAACTTTCAGAATATTAACAATAATGTGTGGACTTCATACTCACATGATGTCCATGTACTATAAGACATGTGTCATGTAGTGTTATGAAACCACAAGTTCTCAAGAGTGAAAGGCCTTCGTGCTTGTGACATTGTGTTCGTTTCAATGCAGTTGTATCTGGACTACGCCGTACCAATGATGATTACGACGTGGTATACGCTACATGCGCTATGTGTGATTTGCTGTGTGCGCTGTAGTTGTATGTTGTATGTTATGGTTTTCTTATTATACACTGTCATTTTCACGCTACTACCTGGTGGTTTTAGTGTTAGTTCATTCCCGTAGCTATGCAGAAGACGTTACTTCAGTAACATATGGCGCTAGCCAAGGTCCACACAGCTTTAATTTGGTGTTTATTTATTTATTTGTTTGTGTCGCGCCTGGCGCTATCCCGTATCTGTCCTGTACCGTACCATCAAACACGCTGGTCACAAAAAGCTGGGAACAATATTTGCTGGCGCTATCTCGTATCTGTCCCGTACCGTACCGTACCATCAAACACAGCTGGCCACAAACAACTGGCCACAATATTCGTCGTAATATGTATACGACTCCCTGAAGTATAGGGAGATTTTCTGGAAAGAAATAGGGAGACGAGGAGGAAATGCAATTAGAATGGACGTTAGTTGCCGAATAGGTGATAGGATGCGTCAGCAAAAACATACTTTGGAAGAGACATCCCGTCGTCTCCAAAATAAGCGTGAACGGGCAAGTCAGCGCCGGTCACAGGAAACATCGGAAGAGAGATCCCGTCGACTCCAGAACGCCCGTGATCGGCAGAGTCAGCGCCGGTCCCAGGAAACGTCAGGACAGACATCCCATCGACTCCAGAACGCACGTGATCGGCAGAGTGAGCGCCGGTCCCAGGAAACGTCAGGACAGACATCCCGTCGACTCCAGAACACCCATGATCGGCAGAGTCAGTGCCGGTCCCGTAGCTTTGCAGAAGACGTTACTTCAGTAACTCATCGAAACGTTTTTGCAATACAATGATGTTGCTAATCAAAGGAAAAAAAACATTTCCATCAGTTCTAACAACATGCACGATGAGCTAGGCAACAAAGCATAGTGTAGGGCCCTGAGCTTCCAAGCTCTCTCGTTAGTCGATCAAGTGAAATAATACTGTCAAGAGTTAATAGTTGTCCTCGTGCCGTGTGGTCGCTCAATCCTGACATGTAAGAGAATCTCAGAGGGTTCACAACATTTGGCGACAACGCCAGGATCGACGCGAGCATGGCAGAGGAACTAGAGGAACTACATAATTTGGAAGCCAGCTTTATCGCCAACGGAATTCGGTATGGATTTGAAGGCGATAGGTTGGTGGATTTCGTGGAGAAGAGGCTCCGACAGTGCAAGGAGTGTGAAGAGCGCCGTGCCAGACGGCAAGAGGGTGCGCTCCGCACAGAGTCTAACGAAAAGCTGAAGAAGATGAACGAGCGCATCGCCAGGGTGCATGAAGGTGATGGTGACGCCGCGCGTGTGAGGTCGATGGGAGGTACAGCGGAGGCTCCCTGTCACAGCGGTGGGCGTAGGCCCTTATTGAAAGTCCCGACATACGACGGAAGGCAGCCACTGGAGCGTTATCTCGACCTGTTCGAGGACATCTGTGTCAAGAACAAGTTCGACGAAAACGAATGGTTGCTGCGATTGCGTATCGCTCTATTGGGTAGCACGGTGAACGGGAACTGTATTGGCTGCAGTTCCTATGAGGAAGCAAAGCGAGATTTGCTTGCCTCGCTCGGAAGTAGAAGCGCAAGAAGTAGAAGTGCAAGACGTAGAAGCGCAAGAAGTAGAAGCGCAAGAAGTAGAAGCACAAGAAAGAGAAGAAAGAGAAGCGAAGGACAGGAGAAAGGCGATACTGCTCAGCAAGGAAGAAGTGAGCGGGGAGACTGTGTGGAACACAGAGATCGGATGTGTGTTATCTGGTTCATAGCCGGCCCTGGGTCGAAGCAGTGGACCAGTGACCGTGTCGTGTATCAAAGTCCACATCGATAAGCTTCAAGAATTGGCTGAAGTGGTGTTCACTGATCTTCCACCATGGCCACCACCGTAGCAGCAGATGAGGCGGCATCAGAGCCCCTAATCACCCCTAGTTGTGGTACGACGGTGAGAAGCCCTTTGGTGGGGAGAATGCCCTATTTTGGTTATGAAACCACAAGTTCTCAAGAGTGAAAGGCCTTCTCGCTTGTGACATTGTGTTTGTTTCAATGCAGTTGTATCTCGACTCCGCCGTACCAATGATGATGACGACGTGGTGCACGCTACATGCGCCATGTGCGATTTGCTGTGTGCGCTGTAGTTGTATGTTGTACGTGTATGGTTTTCTTATATACGCTGTCATTTTCACGCTATAACTACCTGGTGGTTTTAGTGTTAGTTAATTAGTCGATCAAGTGAAATATACTGTCAAGAGTTAATAGTTGTCCTCGTGCCGTGTGGTCGCTCGATCCTGACATGTAAGAGAATCTCAGAGTGTCCACAACATGTAGTGGGTAGATAAAATAGCATCATTGGACATGACCAGTGTCCTGATTCTGACCTTTGGCCAGTATACCAAGAAAGAGTCTCTGAACCGGGCTGTCATAGCGGACGGATCAAGTCCAACCAGTGGTAAAGGAACCAGTTAGGAGTAACATTGGAAATTTGGCTACGTCCGATGATAATGGGTCGCTGCAGACGGAAGAGGAGGTTTGGTGACTTGGTGCAAACTCGTAAAGGAAGCAAACTGGATTTTTCATTTCAAATTGGTCAATTCATGAAGTGAGTCGATAAAACCGCCAACAAATGCACCGATGATTTTCATGCTAGAGTGTTGTACTACACTGGGTTCTATTTTAGAGAATATTGCATTTCCTTTTGAGATTCTTCTTCCTACACGAAATTTGAGCAGTGCAGTCTCAGACATTTTGAGGCAGGAAGCCATAGCAGATCAATTATGGCATAACCAGGCATGCCAAGTCGCAGTTGCACGAGAAGAACTCCAAGGTCGTTGACCATGCACTCCAAGTCGCAGTTGCACGAGAAGAATTCCAAGGTCGTTGCAGGCAATTTATCTCTTCAATTGTTCACTTCTTCTGTGAGTGACAGTCTGGCGAGTACGCAGAACTCTGGAAAATGCTGCAAGATGGCACTGGGCAGTACGCATGCCGGTAGAGGGCACTTGGTAACATTGTAATCCCTTACTATGTGCTTCCATAGCCACTTCTAGATGTTGTACATGTCCCCTATAAACCTGTACTCACCCCCATGTAGTACCGTACACACTTCATAACCTCCATATTTGTCCCATTTCCCCGCTGCCCGTGCATGCAATAATTAGTACCATACACATTTGTAGCCCGTTTTCCCTCCTTCTGACCCTGCACATAAACCACCGTACATTTGATCTAATTACATCCCTTTTTGGTGTACATAGCCGGTCATATGCGCGCCAACTAAGGGTGCGTTCATATTCTCTAGCTTCTAGAAGAAGAAGAAAAGAGAAGTCGAAGAAACTGGGATAACCCAAGAACGGGTCTCGAAGAATTCGGAGATATTTTGCGCATGTCAAGCAATGTGAAGCGCCAAAGTGGCCGCGATCTTGAGTTATGAATGTAGTATGCACATGTGCGTATGCAAAAAGGGAAATGCGTACACTCATGATCAACACGTGGCTTTTAGCCGTAGTTCGCATGCGCTGATCCCAAACCGCGGGAATCTCCAAGTTTCAACCACCTCTGAAGCTTGGAGAGCTTGGAGGGCTTCGGAGACCCTCCTAGAAGTCGGAGAGAATATAAGAACAGCTCTCGAACTTTTCGGAGAGTCTCCAACTTTTCCGAGAGGATTTAAGAACGCACCCGTATTGGGCGCGCTTATGCTTTGCACCGTTCACATTTATTGTAGTAATATTCCTTTTGTATAACGAGATTTCTCAGAGTGTAATCTGTAGTCTAATGTTTAGTTGAGGAGCCTAAAGCTTTAATCTAGTTATCGTCAGTTTTAATCTTGTCTCGTCTAGTCTTGCATTCTTGTCCAACCTTATCAATACCAGTAGTAAGACAACATTCCCTCCTACAATAATTACTTGGTGCCTTGTGTTGGTCCGGGGAAATAATAAGGATTGTCAACATTGGCGCCCGACTTTGGCTCACAATAGCCCACTCCCGACGCTCTACCGACTCGACTCCTAACCTCAATATCGGTACAAGTACTTGTAATGAATATTCCCGGTTCTTTCCTATTTCCCGCTTGAGTAACTTCGATAAGCTTGTGCATCGTGTTAGTCATAAGTGCTTCTGCCTGCAGTTGTGTTCTTGTTCGTTTTCCCTTTTGTGTTAATTCAAGTAATAAGAGCCTGTAGAACGGAAAAGGAAATATAGATACGAGTTGAGAGTAACTCTCCATCACTCTCAACTCGTATCTATATTTCCTTTTCGTTTTCCTTTCTACATTTATTATTGGCTCAACATCCAAGTTTCAAATAAGAGCCTGGTTCTGATTATTTCAAGGACAGCTCTATCTGAAGAGCCGGCGTGGAGAAAGCAATTTTATAAGTACAAGAAGTAATAATAATAATAATAGATGCAGACATGGCCAAACAACACCGAGTTTAAGGATGCTTTCACAGCTCTATCTGCGTTACTATTAGGGACTCTGCACTTATTGGAGATTTTCCTTCTATTTTTCAATGCTCCACTTTCAACCCAACTACAGTATCTAGAGTCATAAACTGACCACATCAAGAACTATATAAACCCTAAACTCAAATGAGTATTGTCGAACCTGATGTGTCACACTAACATGGCTACAAGAAAAGGAAGTAGGGGTGAGGGGGGGGGGCTATTCAAGAGGGGGCTTTATTTTCCATTGCCTCTCAGAGGCAGGGGTACTATTCAAGAGGGCTCTAATCACGCGAGTATGGTATGTTGATGGCTAATGTAACAGCTAGGAAAACAGAACAGTCCAGTTCTACTCATACAGCATTTTTAAAATGCTAGTTGGGCTAAGGGTTTCATTGGTGGACAAGGTCTGGGTTGACTAACAACTCTGCTGGAGGAATGGCCTTGGCCGAGTCGTGTAGAATTTTCTTCCAGAAGTACAAGCTTTGTCCTTACTGCTGGATGAGTACGTTCGCAGCCCAACGTCCAATTTTCGCAGTTTGCGGTTTGATCTCTTTTCGCAAACTGCGACAGCCATTGAAAATGAGTATTACTAATAAAAAAAGTTATTAGATAAAAAACTATAATAGTGAAGTTTCAAAGTGATTATGATAATCATGCTCTTCTTAGTTCAAACAACCCTCACCCCAGGTCAATAAAAAAATGGAAGTTGCAAATGACTATATCTGGAAAGGACTATACCATATTTACGAAAGAATTTCACTTCTTTCGAATGTCAGCTTACCTTCCGTTAGGCTAACGTGGTGCACCAGAAAGAGAGTAAATCGATATCATCGTCACCGAGTTTCATCCAATGTAACTCTGCTTCTTGGTAGGGTGACTGAATGACTGAAATACCGGCTGATTGCAGCATTGCAACGGATTTTTTCTCCTAATCGTACCTCGCTGAAAGTCAGAAAGATAGGAGCAAGGATAATACAGTCGTCCCTCTCTAATCCGGCACTTTATAATCCAGCACCCTCGATAAACCAGCACAATTTTCAGTAGCCAAAATGTCCTCTTCACGCACATTGCAGCAGTAAATCAGATTTGTTAATCCAGCACCCTCCCTAATCCAGCAGATTTTCGTGGCACAAATGGTGCCGGATTATAGAGGGACCACTGTACAAGTAAACTCACATGTGAATATACCCACGGACACGAACTCATGCAGACAGACAACAATTTGCTGCCATATTATTGTATGGATTTGATATCTGTAACATGCACCTCAGGGGCAGACCCGGAATTGTACTATAATTATATCATGATTCGTGCACATGCGACGATTTCACAACAGCATGGACGTGCAAAATGTACACCACAGAGTATGGTGCGTTGGGTTGAGAAAATAGAAATATTCAGAAATGAAAGAAAATGTTAACAGTCGCTGCTGGGATGACGGCAACACCGTAGCTTAGTGGTAGAGCATTGCGGGGTATACGCAAGTGTTCCTGGTTGGAGTCCTGGTGATGACAGTCAATACTTTTCCCCGTTTGCAACTCCTACAAACCTTATAAACAGACAGTGTGTCAATTCTAAGTTACAATTTGTTCTCACTTTTCTTGGCCGGTATCCCCTTCGCGGTCATTGCTCCTCTCTTGGTGTTGCACAGTATCGCAGCGATAATGCAACATGAAAGCACACACATTCCCGCCGCTGCAAACACCGGCCACAAGATAGTGGTGGTAGTAATTACCGCAGGCGAGTTTGGCCGCCTGGTACTTTCTGATGTACTTGTGCTTGGAACCACAGTAGTAGTAGTGGTAGTAGTGGTCGTCGTCTGCTTTGTGGTTGGAGGATGTGTTTTGACCCTGACCATGAACGTATCATCGCAGCTTATATGGTATTGCTCTTCCTTCTCATTTGACAGGATCTTCGCCGGCTCACCGGCCGTAGCTAATGAGACAACAGCAGTACAAAATAGAGTCAGCAAGAGAGCAAGAGTCTCAAACTTCTGCAGCCTACACCTAAAAGCTTAATGCCCCATGCATGCTATCGCTAGTGAGCTGCTCAGTTCTAGCCATATCTACGGTAGCGGACATTGCAATCCGCTGAGAAGTCAAGCGGCCACGGGGCGCTGGCCTTGCAGCCGCCGGAACCACTAGTCTATTGTTTACAGTGTGTGCGTGAACTAAAGTGCTTGCACGCGCTGAAAGCAGTAATGGCGACCGGTCCGATCATCGCATCGGATTTCGATATCCACGACAGTACATGTGTACAGTAGGTATCGGTTATAGCGTGGGTGTTTGAAAAACGACTTTCTATTCTTATTTCTGATATTTCTTACTGAAGTACACACGATAAATCAAGTGTGACATATCATATGCATGTGCGCAGAGGTAGGAAAATCATCGTAGATGTACGTGCAATATAGTGCTACTGTGCATGCGGCTGGTCATAGTCCCATAGCCTGCATATGCTTACCAAAAAAACATGAGTTTACATGACCACAACAGTTGAACCTGAAGCGCTACGACGC
>NC_088644.1:31913001-32030501 GCF_964019385.1 Sycon ciliatum
TGTACAGCTACACGATTTACGAAGTTTTTTTTACCTACTTCGCCCACGTATACACGTACACACGTACATGTACGGGTACATACAGTGATACCTGTCTAAGACGACCACTCAAGGGACATTCAAAATGACATGTGGTCTCCATTGCCAGGTGGTCTCCTTGTCCAGGGTCATTTGACTGGTAATAGCATCCTTTGGTCCTGGTTGCAATGGTCTTCTGGGACAGGTGGTCGCCTTATCCGAGTGGTCGCCTTGACAGGTTTTTACTGAAGTGTTAATTTTATACGTTCACCTTAGGGTTCCCAGTAAAAAGGCAGTAGCCTGTTGGGACTCCCCTAGTAAAATAATAAAAAACTACTACTAAGTTAGTAACTACTATGCACCTAGCTGAATGAATCTACACCCTTTGACCTGCATTGCCACCATCACCACCGCGCATGTGATTGTACGAGACAGACATGAGAAAGCAGCCGGCGAACAAGGTCTTTATAACGTGGAATGGGCACCTAGCAGATGTGTTCAATGGGAGAGGGTTCACGGGACAGGAGTTTGACGCTGGTACGTCATTGATGCTGATATTCACTGCCTTTTCATCTCGATATCGAAGAGCTGAGTGGCCACGGACAACAACAACAAACTCAAAATAATGATTGCGAGGATTGCAATGTATATGGACGTACTGGCAATGTCGAGAGGACGGAATTTGACGGTATCCGTGATCATGGTGATACATGTAGATTGCTCCCGCCACTTGACGCTCGAAAGAAATTTTAAAATATCATTCTCCCCATACGTGTAGGGTGATCGCGATTTTAATCAAGAACGATTTTCTTTTTTCGCCGGGCACCGGAAATTTGCCGCAGTCTAACCAGGCCCTAAAGTAGGTGCCATCCAACAGACGAAACATTCAAGTACCCTGCAAACCTGCTCTGTTGGAATTCTAGATCTCTTTGCCCCCATAATACTTTGGATTGTTCGAAGCCTGGCATGGCATCTGGCATTCTGCACTAGATGTCATACTTAGGCCTACTGGGTTCGTGAATCCTGGGAATGCCACGGTCCGTACCATATAGAGACGTGGCAGAAGTATCAAAATTCGACCAGGACTCGAGAGGACAGCCGAATTCGGATGTATGTAGGCATGTACCCATCTTGGGAATCACAAACCAATGTGTCGACATTTTCTTACTGGATGTCCACCGTAAACCCTGTCACAGACTGGTCACCACAACAATATCATTAGCATCTTCAGTCACACGCGCAGTAAACTAACCCTTTAGATGCCCCATGGCATTTGAATAACTGCATCCAGGGAACACAAAGGGTGTACTAATATTGTCTGCAAACGTATTCCCATCTCCTACACCCTTAGCCATAGGACGCCCACACGATGACTTGCTTCTCCGTTCGTGCACGTATCACTGCGTGGATGCTAGCACTGAAAGGTCTCTGCACCTGGAACTGACCGACTTCAAACCAGCCCTGGTCCTATGGAGGGCTCATACTTATTATGTGACTGTTGAACCTCATCGCTCTTATGGGGACTTTAATGTATTTGTTTGTGTACCCACAGCACATGTAAGATATACAGACTGCATGTCGCTAACAGTCTCATTGGGAGGACCGGATACGGCATCAAAGCAGCGGCATACATACCTTAAAATGTACACAGGAGACGTAATACCTATCACTGTATTCTAGAATCGGAGGCAGCCTCCATACAGCTGCAACGGCAATTTAATACCGCGGCTT
The DNA here is from genome assembly GCF_964019385.1 of Sycon ciliatum. NCBI lineage: Eukaryota > Metazoa > Porifera > Calcarea > Leucosolenida > Sycettidae > Sycon > Sycon ciliatum. The sequence continues at coordinate 31,914,751 of NC_088644.1, forward strand.
TCCCAAAATTTATATGTCCGTCTCTTGCACTTCGTAGATCTACATGTATTGTACATCCGGGCAAACAGAGCTTCGTGTCCTTTCTGATTTTAGTGGCACAGGCGCATGCACAGTATGTAATGTAATGCATTACTAGTATCCAATCACAATGAATGAGCCATGGCTGATAGACTGATAGCACAAACGGCATTTGCAAGACGTAGCACATGCAAGCTATTCGCACTTGTTGGTCGTCTGCTTCCTGGCCCTTGATTTCTACAGAATAGCGTAGCGACCTTTGCTAAATCCAGAGCACAAGGTAGCCAGTCAGTCGCTGCACCTCACTGTCAGGTCTCAACACTGACTGGAGGGCACATGTACAGCGATTACAGTGTTTTTATCCAGCTCCTTTGGCTACAGGCATTGGCAGCCTTAAACATTTACTTGACTCCCAAACAAAGTCTTCAAAGTCAGACCATTGGAAGAAACAAACAAGCTACAATGAGCTACAATGAGCTACAAATTACAATGCAACATCCTACACACCCAAGTGCTGCACCAATCAGGAGTTGTGAAGAGCGCATACACACGACAAAATATTCTAATTATATCTCTTCTCCCATTATGTGCATGCAATCAATATCCCCTCCACAATCATGTAGCTTGTCGCGATAGTCCGTCCATTGGCACTTGTGGTGATTGGTGTAAACATATTTCTTTTCCAGATTGGAAGTCTTGTGTCATTTACAGTTAGTTGAGGCTTCTTCGGTGACCGTGGTCATGCACAAGCCCGCTCTTCCGACAGCTCCGCCTTTATAATTATAGCCTGGAGGACATGTTTCATATCAAGCTCCTCGTCTTTGTCCCTCGCCTTTTGTTTCTCCAAGCTAGCTTCCTCTTCGGCACGTTTTTCCTTAGGGTTACTAGTACTAGCAGTCGCACACGGGGAGCAGCACAGCGCCTTGTCTGAGTTCTCGTCTGGCCCGGTCCTGCAGGTCGAGCAACCACCCAGTTCATTGGCGCAGTCCTGTGGAACCATCTCCTGCCTGATCTCCGCTCTGGGCCCAGTCACCTCCAGTTCTATGCCCTGCTGAAAGCGCACCACTTCACCGTTTAAAGACTGCTGATTCTTTGTGTATTCACACTCGTATCTGCTCTTGAAATATTGTACTGCTGCTTCTGGATTTTCTCCTATTGTGTTTCTGTTGTATAGCAGGCTAACATTGTACTTTGGAAACTTTTTTCGCGATTAAAATACGATGCTATTTGATGTTATTTATTTTGTCTATTTCAATTTCGTTTATTCCTTTTCTGTATCTACGAGGTCAACTCGACCTTAATTATTAATCTTCCTCTCCCTTCCTCTCCCTCGTTCTCTCTCTATCTCTCTCTCTTTTTCTCTTTCTCTCTCCCTCTCTCTCTCCCTCTCTCTCTCCCCTCTCTCTCTCTCTCTCTCTCTCTCTCTCTCTCTTTCTCTCTCTCTCTCTCTCTCTCTCTATCTATCTATCTATCTATCTTTTAATCTCTCTGCATTTTGTATTTACTGAAGTATATTTGTTGCAATTAAAGAAAACCACGAAAAGAAGCAGACACAGCAATTGCGAAAGTCAAGGTGTTGGTATGCCATCAGTGCAGTGAGTGTATCGGAGACAGCGGTGGTAGTGGGAATGTTTGAATTCGGGGAGACAGGTTATAGAAGTGAGAGATGGCGGTAAACAATTTCATAGCCTGCTGGCTGTGTGGAAAGACAGGGGAAAACGCTCTCTGGTTATACATGTACATGTAGTTCTAGCTGCCCAAGTTAAATAATAAAATACAATACAATACAACAGCCGGCAGTGGCAGCGGATTTTTCTTCAGACCCTTCCCTTTTCAACTCCCTCAAACTTACGAATACTGTTGAACTTCAAAACTACATTGTTCAAATTCAGTACTGAACGTGTCGTGAGCTGAATATACGTGTCTGAACGTCTATTTCAGTTGTGTTACAATAGCCTAAGACTCACCTTGAAATATAGAAAGGAAGATGATTGCGCCCCATGAAACGTAGAAGAAGCCTTTAGGGCACAACATAGTCTCTCTTCGCACTCAGTATGACTATCCGCAGTTACCAGCTCAGTACCCAACAAACCTAGATTTGTTCTGCTTGTTCAAGGCTGTGAAACACACTATACAGATTGCGATTTACGATAGATCGAGGTCTGTCCCGTCGTGTAGGAGACGACCAATCAGCGACGTTCCCGCCAATGGCCTTGCCAGAGCATAAAGCCCGGTCAACTGTAATTTTACTACTCTTGGATGACGCATTCAGGGCCTTGGATTAGTTCAAGCCCACTGAATGTACTCTAAACAAGTGCGTACAACTATGTGTACGCATTACCGTACAACGTAGATCCTAACTCTGCAGAAGTCGCATGGTGTACAACTAAATGCTACGCATTTGAAAACATGTGTACGGTATTTTCCTCCCGTACGCTTCGATCTGTACGATTTTCGCTTTGTGACAGCTAGCCCTGGGCGGATATTGCTCGAAACATGACAGATTTTTGTTCGAAAAGCAGTGAAATTGGCAGGACCATATACACCTTATGGCCGGTACGTCCTTGCTAGGCATTTCCCAAATCGGCCCGATTTTTTCGCCTAATCGGCTTTTCGATCGGCTAGGAGAATTTCCAAATTCGACCATATTATGAGCCCCAAAGTCAGACTTATTATTATTATTATTATTATTATTATTTATTATTATTATTAAACTCAATCTCGTAGCATGTGCACGCATTGCTAATGTGGGGAGCAACCCCAGAGATGAGGGCGATAACCAGCCATGGTAAAAGTACAAAAGAAAACAAGAAAACAATAAAAAGAAAGGAACAGGGAGGAAAACAAAGCTCAGCCAAGAAAGGAACAGGGAGGAAAACAAAGTTCAGCCAAGAAAGGAACAGGGAGGAAAACAAAGCTCAGCCAAGAAAGGAACAGGGAGGAAAACAAAGTTCAGCCAAGAAAGGAACAGGGAGGAAAACAAAGCTCAGCCAAGAAAGGAACAGGGAGGAAAACAAAGCTCAGCCAAGAAAGGAACAGGGAGGAAAACAAAGCTCAGCCAAGAAAGGAACAGGGAGGAAAACAAAGCTCAGCCAAGAAAGGAACAGGGAGGAAAACAAAGCTCAGCCAATTAAGTTGGATAGCCGGAAATTACATTGTTTAGCGAAACACGCGTGAGTGCTGCAGGAAAACGCAACTCAGTACAAACAACTTGGCGAAACTGAGACATGCTGTGGCAGTGGTGGGCGAGGCTTGATAGCTTGAGCCAGTCAGAATAGGAATGAAACAAAGGGGATTTTGTAAACTGGACAGTGCGAGCTGCAGGTAGCGAGACTTGTGCCCTTGTTGAACGGCTCCGCACAAACCAGTCATAGGGAAAAAGATGCTTTGGTACTTTCTCGAGTTTTATCTTTTGAATTAGCATGTTGCTGTGGAGACTGCGTCGAATAGAAAGGGGGCAAACACGAGCGAGAACATTGAGTTGTGCAGAGAAGAAATCACGGGGCAAGCAAAGCAAAATAGCATTTTTAATAATTTTCGTTGGCAAACTTCGAGCTTGTCTGATATCGTGGTTGATAACCCACACCACGCTACGTCACACGACTTCGGCTCAAAGCAGTACGTGTCCTTAAATTCACCGCACGTAATACAGTGTACATTTACATGCACGCTTTACAGGCGGCACCTGTAGGCTGTTGTGGGCGGCCAAGAGTCCTCCCTGCACCATATCCAAGCAGGGGTACCACAAGGTAGCATCCTTGGACCTACGTTATTCCTCTCCTGTACTGACTGAGAGGACACCTTGCCTGCTGGTGCTGAGCTTGCCACCTATGCAGATGACACGACACTGTATCTGCCAACGCCAGCATATCCGACTCTGCAGCACAACTCCAGGAAGCAGTGGACGCCGTCTCCCACTAGGGTTCCAAGTGGAAGGTCTTCGAGCCATCTCAGGCCCTCATCATCGACCACCGCAAGCCTCCCCCAGCGCTCCCACCAGTGCTCTTCAATGGAGTGACTGTTCCTGAAGAGAAGGAAATTAAACTTCTGGGCATAGCATCCGACTCGCAGCTGTCCTACTCAGCACACCTCCGGGCCGTGGCCTCAAAGGCTGCCCAACGCCTACACTTCCTGGGAAAGGTTGCACCCCTGTTGGACTCTAGCAGCCGCACGGCAGTCTCAGTGACAAAGGCTTCGTGCGGCCAACAATGGAATACTTCTGCCTGGTGTGGATGGGGTCATGCACACCCAGGCTGGACAAAATACAGCTCAAGGCACTGAAGGTGATTGGCCCAGGCGCCTGGCTCCCCAGCCTGAAACACCGCCGACTGGTTGGCAGTGGTTGCTGCGCTTTCCTTCACATTCAAGCTGTCCTACCTTCCAACAACAAGCTCCCTGAAGCCCATCCTCTCACCTCCAGCCAACCCCCGCCCAGTGGGTGGTCGATCTATTAGGTTAGCCACGGAGACTGCCCACTGCCACCCGCTCCAGCTCAAGTCGACGCTGCCCGTGCGCATTCGTAGCAGCCTCCAGGGTTCCTACCCAGACTGCATTATTCCCTTGTGGAACAGCCTACCAGCGACCATTCTACCAGCACGGCCACAACCCAGACAGCTCCAGTCCTTCAAGGAAAATGCAACAAGTATCTGCTGCACCTGAACTGGCAAGCAGCCACCGACCCACCGACGCCCTATGAAACGGTTTAGACCTGCGCCTCACTAGCATCCCCCCCCCCCCCCTCTTCCCACAATATGACATCTTTCACTCTGCTTCTCTCACGACCACCTACCCGTTGTCCTCGTTCCTCACTAATATTCATTTCCCCTCTTCCTCCCCTCCCCATGGTTTTACTGCATTCCGGCGCGCTTTGTCTGCGTAGACGACGAGACCTTTGAGGTCGGCAGAGCAGCCTGGCCCCGCCACCACTTCTCGCACATATTCGGGAATTTAGTGGACTTTTGTATAAAATAAAAAGAGTCACTAGAACATCGATTTTCGGCGAATTCAGCGCGAAATTTGCAAAATCGGAGCAATTATCGGCGATTTCTTCACAGCTGGCTAGCCATTGATTTCGTCGTCTTTTCCTGCTGACCGATTTCGGTAATGCCTTTAAGTCGAGGTCACCTTTCGCAGTATAATGGTTACAGGAAATCGTAAAATAACTTTAGTTTTACGATTCCCTGGTCCAAAGTCTCCCCAATCAACATTACCACTGTGACTTCTTCGGCATCGTGTACCACATTGGCACAGTGAAATGTACTGCGTGTATTTAATCATTGTTTCTTGATGACAAAATCCAACTTCATTTCTCTGAAACAAAATTAATGGTAAAAGAAATGCTCATTGTGGTAAAAAAAGGAGAATGACAAAATGTTACGAGTTGTGACTAACTGGCCACCAACGTAGCCAGATCATTTACAGTAAGCGAGTGCGACAAAATGCTCATTGGCAAAGAATAACGGGAATGAAAAATGTATAAAAAGGCGACGAGACAATAATCTTAGTAATGCAATGGATAAAAGCTATGAATAAAATGAAGGCCGCACATGATGATCGGGACAGAAGATCGATTCTGGATTAAATGTTATAGGGTACATATACATGTCGAACAAGTAACTTAGTTGCGTGATGTCTTTTTTCGTTGCTATGGTTGTGATATGAGAAGAATGGTTTCATTCAGTGCAATAAACGATACAATAATTATAATTAAAATAGAAGAAATCACATGGAAATGAGTTATGAAGCAACTACGTGAATCCACAACTGTAACAAGATAATACGCCTATCAGTTTTGTGCCCTGTTTACCTCACTTTCTGACTGCTTATTATCTTGTTACAGTCGTGGATAGTTGCTTCATAACTCTATTCCATGTGATTTCGTTTATTTTAATTATATTTACTGGCTCAATATCCGAACTAAATATTGCGACAGAGCTTTCGGCCATATTTTCAATTCATTGCATTCCCAACTCATCACAACCACGCGCTCTTTTGTTTTAATGCGCCGTTAGTGGCAGAGCAGAGTGGACACGAAGAGTCGGTGAAGCAAGAAGGAGAGGTGACAAGACGAGTCGGTGAAGAAGGAAGGAGGAAAGCAAGACACATCTGCAACATCTTTGATCAAACTGAGCTGAGCTGCTGATACGAAGCGTCGACCAAGCATCCCTGACTGGAGTGAATGCCCCAGCTGGCCTCTCGTTTGTCAGTGGTTGCTACTAGACCTGTTAGTATCACACTCACGACTACAAGTTTCCTGGTGTGCATCGACATCGGCATCAGTGGGGCCTCCCGCTGTCGATCCTGTTGACGGGCGGACAGGTCGGTGTGAATCCTGAACGGCAACCGAGCCTGTCGCGTTGGGGGATCTCGGTGGTGAGTCTCGCCTCGCCTGCATACATGGACATTGCAACATCATAATAATAAACAACATACATGTACTTTCCATTGGCATCAGTATTCCGCGTCAGGTTTTCGTCGCTTGTGTGGTGTGTTTCTCCACCAATGAGCGCGTACTATGATTATTTATCGCTGTTCTCACACTTTACCATTTTAGCAGCTTGCATATGCCATTTATATATGTGGAAAGCGCGCATTTGCGCCATTTCTGGTGTATAAGAATGATCATTCCTCCTTTATCATCATTATTATCCTCTACTGATGAGCTCCGACAGGGAGCGAAACAGCTGTCTAGAGGCGTGGAGCAATATTATCTCTCAACGGAAGTGTCCTTGCTGGTGTCTGTATGGTTCGGCTGAAGAGCGCGTGGTTGTGATGAGTTGGGAATGCAATGGCTCAATATCCGAGTTAAATTATAAAAAATGTAAAGAAATAGTTTTCAACTCTCGCAACCTTACATGTATTTTTCTCATCAGTCACCACACTACTACTGCGCTCTCCGGTCGACCTGGTCACGTTGCTACAGCACACAATCAACAAAGTGGCACTCAGTTCCTTCATACAGCTGTTTCGATTATAAAACTCTCGCCAGTGAAGGTAAAATATGGTAGAACGAATAAAATATCTTGTGGACAAGTTCTCGGCCGGCTTGGAACCAAGATTATAAGAAGTGACCTTTCAAAATTAATCCGTAGAAAAGATTACTATGGCATGTGGCCGAATTGCTATTTGTGTCAAGAGTACAGGAGGTAATGTACTCTTGTTTGTATTGGTATCAATCTGGGATACTGCTATATGGAGGTAGTCCAACGGTGCACAGAGAAGGAAATGTACCATGAGAAATAGACTGAGATTTGTAGTATAAAAATAGTGAATTAGCTCTACAACACAGTGATTCGAAAACATTAATTTGTCTCAAAACGCCAGGCTTCTTTCAGTGGCACGCGGTAAGCCGAGACAATGTTCATGCAACAGAAAGGCATAACATGTGAATCAAAGCAGCAATGTTCTGCAGTCGACCCTCGTCCAGGAGGTACGAATCAAACATGGCTGATGTCTCCGATGAAACCTGCAGATGAATGCCAAAGGATTGCATGGCCCCGGCAATAGGCATTTTGCACAGCTTGACAACAGATGGATGCTCAAACGTAGCCCATGTCGTCCTGTTTTTGTCCTTGAGATCCATCTTTGGAGCCTTGAACTCAGATGCTGCCAGCAGCTGAACCAGCACATAAGACAGGGCAAAGGTTGGACACGTTTGCATCTCACACAGTAGAAAAATAGTATAGAGCTTTTTCAAGGTAAGACCATCTGTGCGAGACATTTTTTGAATCGCTGGTGAACAGGTGAAGCCCAGGTTACATTCAGTTTGTACGGGAATGGACGCATGGAGGTGAAAGAAGCACTGGGATGGCGCTCACTGACTTCGTGTCCGACACTAGTGTTAAGTTAGAGCAGCTGCAAGAAACCCCTTCCATGGCTAAGGGCGCGAAAAAGAACAGGCTTCAGGACCGCTCCAAGTGCTGGTAGAGACGAACGTGTCACATTTTGTATACCTTTCTATGAGTAACCTGTTCTCCACAGTCCTCCACACTGAACACCCAACCGAGGCTACGCACCCAACCGAGGCTACGGGGTTCATGGGATTTCATACATTTTGTACAACATCCATAAGGTTATCCATGTAAATGTCTCCAAGGTCTGGGATCTCAATGAGACTCCACCCCAGACCCAACACAATGACGTTTAAAAGTACTTTTGATCTCTACGAAAAACATGTCATTGAAATATTCTGCGGGCTCCTAAACAAATTAACTCGTCAACATCATCTGGTCATGGGCTGCTTTGAGCCGTGAGGTGTCAGGCTGAGTTTATAATATGAGAATTTTCAGCCCGGGTCGAGTTCAACCAGGGTTGAAAGTCTGCACGATAGACAACAGAGAGGCTTCGCTCTACGTAATAACGTATGAAAATCCTTATGTCGTACACGCCGGGGAGCGAGAGCAACTTTCATACGTAAAACTCTCTACGGATTTCCGTAGGAAACAGTTGGGGCCTCCGTAGGACTTTTTGAAATATTTTTCGCATTTTCAAGATTTATCCTTGGCAAAGTTCAAGCCGCGCGAAACACAAGGTACACACACCGTACACCACGTGCAAAATACGATGGAAAACGCGGTTTCGGTTCGTGGTGCATGCGGTGGGCGCATCCAGCCAACTAGCCATTGGCGGACTATGCTCGGCCAATCGTCAAATTATGCTTTTGATTATGCCACAATTATGCCAACAAATATGCTGAATTATGCTGAATTATGCTCGGTTCCACTATGTATTCACGCTGTACATAGAGGATTGAGAAACCACGCACACACACACACACGGCCATGCCCTAAGCATAATTTTTGTCTAAACCGAAAGATTATGCCGACCTTACACGTTGGAATCCGTATATTATGCGGGAGCATAATTTTTTGACGAAATCCCAAGATTATGCCAATTTTTTTAATTAATATTATGCCTGCATAATCCGCCAAGGGCTATGACAAGGAGTCGTAACGGGGGTATTTAAAAAAAAATCTGCAGGCTTTCTGACAAAGCTGTATTATGCCCCTAAGCATAATTTTTGTCTAAACCGAAAGATTATGCCGACCTTACACGTTGGAATCCGTATATTATGCCGGAGCATAATTTTTTGACGAAATCCCAAGATTATGCCAAATATTATGGCGGATTATGCCGGCAAAGCAACAAGGCATGTTTAGCAGTTGTGGAGAAAACCCAACAGCTCTGATTTTTACGTATGAAAATTATATGCAGTTCCTACGTTATTTTCATACGTCATTCCGTAGAGCGAAACCTCCCTAACATAGGTGGGTGTTTACACGAAGACAGTTGATCTGGGTCAAATACTGATATGCCGCCAATAGTCCACTTATAGAGTCCTGTATTGTCACGTGAATACTTTCGCGCGAAAGTTGCCTGTGCAGTGCGGTTCAAACCTGGCGCGAGATACGCACAAAAGTACGGCAGTACGATTTCTCGATTTCACCCCCCCCCCCCCCTCCACCCCAAGAGGAAAGTTGAAATCAACCCGGGGCGAAATTTCAACCCGCGTCATGTATCCGCGCCAGTCAACTGGTGTTCATGGCGGGTTGAAACTTGACCAGGGTTGAAACGCCTCACGTAATCACGGCCAAAGAAATAATTCCTCACAAATACATCTGAATAAGTAGATTCGTACCACATCAATGACATTATTCGCATCATCGGCAGCAACATAACCGATAGCGGCTTGCTGGTCTGAGTTGAGATCTGTGCATGAACACAAAGTTCAAATCATAATGGAGCTCATGCCGAAATACTTTTTCCGAAAATTCACCAGTTTGACTCCTTTTTCGTAATGCCAGGGATGTTCAGAATCAGAAAATCAGTATAATTATTAGGGTATGTAATTGGGGACTTTGTAGGGGTTATGGCCCCTCGAAGTAGCCCAAACAAGGCGTTCTCTAAGAACGAGACAGGTTCGCATTGATGACAATAAATTGCTTCCAACCTTCATCTGTTGCTTCATGCGATCATGTCAGTAATTCCCATAGTATCAGAACACGTCAGGGTAGATTTACCAGCAAAAATACACTGGTTGAAAGTACAGGCTTATGTGTGAGGAGACGAAACTAGTATTCCGAATCCCGATTCGATATTGTGCAAAATTGCTTTGAAATTTAAATTTTTCAAAATTGGCCCGAAAATGATTCAGTTTTTTCTTACTACTTGGTCCGCGTCAGCAATATTGTTGCTTATCTTTCGACAATTTGAACTTAGACTTTGGACATGAACGCGTGCACTTGAAGTGATAAAACTTGGTACGATGGACGGTAAGGTATAGAATGACAACTAGCTGTAAGGAATTTATTGTCCAAGGAAGGGTTCCTACTTTTTTCGGTCCTCTTCGTTGCTGCTCTCGACGCTGGTGACAAATATTTTTGCTCGGGTTCGACTCTCTTGCTTTTGCAAGCTCATCTCTCTTCCTCTCCGCTGCCTGGCTATTTTCTAAACAGAAGTCGATCGTGACGGTCGCCTTCTCTATAGGACTTCGCGTGGGCAGTACGATAGCCTGTGTGGTTCAAATCAGACGCCGTTCTTTGCAAGATTTATTTTGAACGCGACGACGACGCGTACAGTACTTGCAAATCTCCACGACGCGCTGGATACTCCGAGCGTTGAGTTGGAGGTAAGGGAGCTGAGATCTCAGCTTGACGAGCGATCCCTGAGGTGAGCGATCTCGGCCATTCAGCAAAATGGAGCTGATTCCGAGTAGCCGATTACTTTCTTGTGGCTTGCGCTGCTCTTGCCTGCACAGCGTAACAAGATAATCTATTTTGATTCGGCGCTGTATCAAGTAGAATCACCCACCCGTCGCTCTCGAAATCCACTCGAACTGTAGCTATACCTTTCAGGTACTAGTAAACTAACTTACTAACCAAAATTGGGATGAAATGGGCTGCCGAGTGAGCTTTGGCGACATATAAACAAAGCTGAAAGATAAGCGACAATATCGCTGACGCGGACCAAGTAGTTCCATCGCACTATGCCAGTATCATAAAGCTATGTCAAAATTAGATCCCTTCCAAACTTCAGTATTCATTTTTTCTCCAATGATGGAAGTTGCAAACGACACTAGCTGGGAAGGACTCGGATTTACAAATAGAATTTCAATTCCTTCAAATTCCAGCTTACCATCGGTTAGGCTAACGATGCGCAAGCAAGCTGACAGTAAATCGATATCATCGTCACTGAGGTTCATCCACTGTAACTCTGCTTCTTGGTAGGGTGACTGAATGACTGAAATACCGGCTGACTTAAGCAGAGCAACCGTGGCCTCCGTCAAACTTTCTGCAACAAACGACTTGCAAACCCACGATGCCGGGAGCTGACAGCTCTTTGCCGTTTCGCCGGTTGTCAGTATATTGTCCAGCTGCAGTTTAGAGGATAACCAAATTGATGCCAGGGAAGACCAACGGCAACAATAAGTAAAAGTACATGTACTACTGCTCCTTTGGAAGCAGCTAATCTAAGATTATAATACCGTATATTCTCTATTACAGGCACAGGTCTCCATTACTAGCACAGTCTCTAATACTAGTGCACTGTGAGCACCTTTCGAAACATTATAAGCACAGTCTCCATTATTAGCACGGTCTTGGTGGAAATTAATGCCGCATGCATGATATCTAGCATGTATTTCTTCTTGCTCTGTATGAATGTAATGGTTGAAAAAATATAAGCACGGTCTCCAATATAAGCACGGGGTAGACGGGTGTTGAAAAATATAAGCACGGCGCTTATAATAGAGAATATACGGTATACGGTTTCTGGGGGAAACAGAGCAGGTGTTTACACTGTGTTAGCGAGAATGGCTGGGATGCATGCAGCACAATCTGTCGATCCAGCAAATTTTAAAAGAATATCTCCTTTCCCTACTGTCCTTGGAATACTTGTGAACAGTGCTCCATTAGCATTGAGTGTAGCGATGGATCCATGTAACTTAGCAAGCATTAGATCACACCAGGATAGGTGCGGACGGACGTGCATCCAAATGACAAAATGCATGCAACCACAAGCCGAAAAGCAGATATTATTTTTTTAAATTAATTAAATCGAAGGAGAGTGTGAAATCAGAGACTTACAAGTTCTTCAATGAAGCAGATTACGTCTTCCGATGGGCAAGATTTTACCCAGTCCAGGATTACTGCCTGCACTTCCTTTCTCTGCTGAACGATGGTGAATGGCTGCAGCAATGCACGGAAACCTGAACATGGATAAATGGCAATAGAGGAAATGGAATATATTTATACAGAGCACATTTGAAAGGTATGGATCAAACCAGTGTTAACTGACAGCAATTGTCACAGGTTGTTCTCATCAGTTTGAGGGACTGAAAAGGGAAAAATATGAAGTAAAAATGGACTGTAGTTCTCATACTTCTTGAAAACACGACAGAACCTAAAGTGGACCAGTTTACCGAAAGACTTCTGCCACCATAAATCAAGAATATTTTCATTCATGAAACAATTCATACGTTTTCACCTAAACCCCATTCATATGCGCCGTATTTCCGTACATACGAATTGTCCACCATACCATTTGTACAGTAAAGACTAGTGCAGTACGCGTTTAAATCCATACAAAGCTGTGGCATACAAAAGACACGAACATCAAAGTGTACACATTATTCTTGATTGACATTTTCGGAAAACGGAAAACTCGGCCTCTATATAGAGAAACCGAGTCTCACGCGAACCGTGAAATTTTTTAAAAATTAATTTTCGTCCAAACCCCTCACCACGTGCGCTTTCTGGCCGACCAAACAAAAATAATGATGGTGAGGCAGAAAGCTTCTGCTTTCCCTCCTGAGTCCCAACTTTCGATCATGTTTCATTTATACTATGCTGCAATAGAAAGAACATGCACACAGCAGGCACACTCACCAGATACGCCACCATCTGTGCTGTCAGTACCGCTCCCACTTGCCGCTGCACCTGAGTCAGTTTCATCCATGTCCAGCCGTCTCTGGCCGAAGTCATACTGTTTCAACGAGAGCGTGTTGTCGCCGTTGATGCGAAGCTGGCAGCATTTAAAGCCGATCGTGCTCTTGAAGTTACGCATCGCATTTGTTTGTGACGTGCGATCCGCTGACAATCCTGCATCATCGCCGATATCCGTCTTTATGTCCACGCCTGCAGAGGCACCCTCCTTAGTTTGCAAGTCGGTGGTCATTATGATCTTCTCAGCCAAATCGCAGCGTATTACTACGTACAGTGATCTTGGCTTTCGCTCTTTCAGCACAAAGTGATTCTGTTGAACTTTCAGGCCAGGCAGCACCTCGTCCAGGCTTTCTGCTTTGATTTCTTTGTAGGTCACTGCGCCGAGTTCCACATCCACCACGTATTTCTCTTCTGCGTCCAAATTTACGTGGGCATAAGATTTAGCTGTGGCCTTCAGATTGCCCTTGTCGTTTACTTCAAAATGCTCTTTGAAATTGTCCAGCATAGACTGCTCACGCACTTCAGCTAACTGCGAGAGCTTTTTTGAGTGCTCGCTTCCCACTGACGAGTCCAGGACATCAGCTAACGTAACATACGCTCTCACTAGCTTCGTTTTTTGCCATGGCATCCTGTACTTCTTGCTCGTAAACACTGAGAGTAGCGGCAGATCAGGATTTGTGAGCTCCGAAACCACCTCGTGATCGCAGCAGCGCCGAATCGCACGACGGTATAAATTGTAGTGAATGTCACCCATCCCGTATGGTTAGAACGGTCCTCCAATAGCCAACACTAGGGGGATTTCTCGACGCCTCTATCTAATCTACCAACTCTCATCAACAATGAATAATACACCATGTATATATCTAATCAAAACAATAATTCGGACTTCCTTGGCCACAACTCTAATTTCACTTGGAAGATACAGGCAAAAAGATGCAGGACATGTTGTGGCTGCATGGCTCAGGAGTCAGGTGCAGGCAGATAGTGCCAGCTGTGTAAACCATAATTATTATGATTAGTTTACACTAGTCTACATGGTAAACCATGGATGGCATGGTAGACTAGTGTAAACGGAGGTGTGGAACGTGCACACGCCTTTTGTACTTCAATGGGGACTTCCCCTGCCCCTTCCATCTCCTGCACTGCAGCTGCAGCCACACTCTTGAGTTGAAGTCTGCCGTCTTGTTGTTGAATGTTGTGTCTACAAATGTAGTAAGTAGTAGGTACAGGTTTCTGCGAGTATGAGGGCAGTACCGCGGAATCCAGCCCGCGCCGCGATAGCGGCAAGGGCTGGATGAGCAGCGGTGCTGACCGAGTAGGAGTGACTGGAACGTGTTTCCCGTATGCACCCAAGCCAAGGAGATCACTCACTATCTTTGACGTTTGAGTTTACATGAACCAGGCATTCTGTGACTTGACTCGAGTCCTGTATGGCTGTATGAGGCTGTGTCAGTGTGAGCTGAGTGAGAGTGACTTCGACAACCGGACACGGACTACAGTACACGACTTTTGCATGTACTTTCAGACCACAGAAGCTTGTCATTGAAATGGTAGACTCATGAGTGGATTCTTTCCACTGCCCGTCGTCAAGTGACGACGGGCAGTGGATTCCGTCCACTGCCCGTCGTCACTTGACGACGGGCAGTGGAACTACATGTAGTTCCATCACCATTCATCAGGCAGGATCGCGCTTTCCGGCCCGCGTAATTTGATCTGTCATTCGTCGACTCCAAGGCGACAGTCATGTGACATACGGGTATGTACAATACAATGTCATGTGTGGTTTCTTTTTCATGCTTTTCCAAATTCAGTGTGTGAGACTTCCGATTCACGTTTTTACTCTTTTTTTTCTTCTTCTTCTTGATCTTTGGTGCTGCATCTGCCACCCTGGTATCACATGCATGGTGATGGCCTGGCATGAGCGAAACTTCCTGAGCTGGTCGACTTGTTTTATTCAAAGCCGTGGTTGGCTATCACCCCTCTCTCGCACTTTGCGTGCCAATTGCCATTGGTCATGGACCACGAGTTGAGTGAAAATAAATAAATAAATAAATAAAAGCCCCACATTTTAAAAAGTGAATAATAGCAAGAAGGTACAAGAGAAGAGCTAGAGAGAAAAGGGAAACCAAGGAGGAGTCCAGGTAGAAAAGTAAAAGTAAAGATTAGAACTCTTTGTGCCATCTTCAATAGGTCCGTCAAATACAGTAGTAGTAGGTTTTTCATTTTGACCCGACGAGACCATACGACGCTTGCAGCGTGCTGTGATCTGCAAGCGTCGTATGGTCTCGTCGGGTCAAAATGAAAAACCTACTACTAAAGATTAGAACATTGAAAGGATCGGTCATGCAATACGATTAATTCCCGTAGTGGATAGCATATTATTCCATTCAATGGACATCCCTACGCAAGAAGTAGGTCGTTATTATTAACAATGAAAAATTATATTTTACCAAGCATAAAAGCTGGTTGTGTTTCTCAACACAATTGCATAGACGGTTGTAACGTCGACGTGCGAACTTTACTTTCTTCTTTTTTTTAAGGAAATTGGGTGTTTCTTGCATACACGTACATTGTACATGTAAATGATATGTACCTCCATTTGCTGTTGCTTTATGCCTTCTTTTTGATGGTTCAATAAAAGGGGTTGTCAACTGACAACCCCTCTATTCAGTCTTGGCGCATGCACAGGATGAAAAATTCTTTTATCAGTGATGTCGACAAATGATGACGTTTCGGGCCAGTCACTAGGGTCCAGCGGATTCTGCCGGCAGAAAAATTGGCAGAATTCGGTACTTTTTCTGGCAAGTTTCATGCAGGTTTGGTATGTGAATAAAAAAAATGGAGCAGAATTCGAGGAATTTCCCGCCATAAGGTTTGTATGGTTCTGCCAATTTTACTGCTTTTCGAGCAGAATCTGCCACCTTTTCGGGTAGAATCCGCCGGTCCCTACCAGTCACCCATCGTCAGAACAATTTACAAGGGGCGAACCTGACCTTTTATAACGAAAGCAAGCGAGAGCGTATGTTTTTGATGGTTGCTGTTGCAAATTTGGATTGGAATAAAAACGATTCGCCCAGTAGCAGTACTAGTAGTGGACTGCTTCGAAGCACAATCATGTACACTACAGGTCCGAGTTTCACTACATCTTGTACTGAACGTTGAACTAATACTTCGTTCCCACCATGGCTACCATGTAGTAACACTACATTTAGATCATCAACCTAGCACAGTCATGTACAATGTACACTGTACAATAGTCCTTGGCGGATTATGCGGGCATAATATTTGGCCTAATCTTAGGATTTGGTCGGTCAAAAAATTATGCTCCGGCATTATATACGGATTCCAACGTGTAAGGTCGGCATAATCTTTCGGTTTAGACAAAAATTATGCTTAGGAGCATAATACAGCTTTGTCAGAAAGCCTGCAGATGTTTTTTTTTTTTTAATACCCCACTTACGACTCCTTGTCATAGCCCTTGGCGGATTATGCCGGCATAATATTTGGCATAATCTTGGGATTTCGTCAAAAAATTATGCTCTGGCATAATATACGGATTCCAACGTGTAAGGTCGGCATAATCTTTCGGTTTAGACAAAAATTATGCCTAGAGCATGGCCGTGTGTGCTTGCGTGATTTCTCAATCCTCTATGTACAGCGTGAATACATAGTGGAACCGAGCATAATTCAGCATATTTGTTGGCATAATTGGGGCATAATCAAAAAGCATAATTTGACGATTGGCCCAGCATAGTCCGCCAATGGCTACTGTACAATGTACAATGTAAGTACATGTACATGTACATTATGGATCATGTACATGTACACTGTAGTTTGGTTGACAGAATGACGATTAGTCGATTATGGTACAAGGCGGAGGACGCACAGTGTTGAAAACAGTGCTCCTTAGGGGTCGTCGCAAAAGTTTTTTGTCGTCCCTGAAACGAACATGATTCATTTGGGGGGGGAGGGGGTGCGAGCCAAAATCGCAAGTCGACCGACACTGTACATATGACATGTACATGCATGCGATTTTCGTTGTCCAGCATAGCAAGCTGTGTTCGTTTCAGAGGGAGGGGAGGGGGTCCGAGTACGAAATGAACGATGTTCGTTTCAGGGACGACAGAAAACTTTTGCGACGACCCCTTACTACAACCTCTACGGTTGGCAGAGCCCCGGTCTTTACGCAAGACCATTTGAACCGTATGCGTGTTACTGTTACTGTTAGCACTGCTGTACTGGTTGTGGAAAGGAGCACTGTTTGCAAGCACAGTGCGTCCTCCGCCTTGTAACAATACAATCATGCTGATTGCTGTCTACCAAACAACATGTTTTCAACCAAATAAGGCTTATCTCATGTGCATAATAATTATTATGCAGTGTACATGTGCATATGTGCATGACTGCGATTGTACATGACTTGACCATGTATTGTTGTTTGACAACATGTGTTAAACCAAACAAGATTTATCTTACTACATGTACAATGATCATGTACAATGTACATGATCATTGTACATGTACATGTATGTACCAGATTTGTATTTCAGTTTTCATTTTGCTCCTAATTTTTGAAGAGGTCCTCCTTTCGGGCAAACCAAAAGACACAAGCAAGTAGTTTTTAATGGACCAACGCTTCAGTGAGACCTGCAAAGGAGACTGCTTTGATAAGGAGGCCACCAGCCCAACAACTACATGTACATTATCATGTACATGTACATGCACAATGTACATGTACATGTACAATGTACATGATAATAATTGTAATTTGTACAATTCATGTACAGTGTGTACAATGTACATAATATACATGTGCATTGTAGGTCTATGGTCATCTTTTTCATCCCCTCCTTCTGAGTGATGGTTTCTACGTTGCTCTCGCTCTCAGTACGTGTGTTTGAATTAGGTCTTTGCGGATAATGCCGGCAGAAAAGTTGGCAGAATTCGGTACTTTTTCTGGTAAGTTTCATGCATGTTTGGTATGTGGATAAAGAAATGGAGCAGAATTCGAGGAATTTCCCGCCATAAGGTTTGTATGGTTCCGCCAATTTCACTGCTTTTCGAGCAGAATCTGCCACCTTTTCGAGCATTATCCGCCAATGCCTAATTAGTTGGAATGGCGGCACCGCTACTAGTTCTTTTCATAGCTTCACTTACATGTAGATTGTTGTATCCTCGTCACGGTTTCATTTTTTTAACAATTTTCATGAATGCACTACACAGCACATGTACACAAAGTACACAAAAATGACATGTCATGCCATTTACCATCACTCGAGCACAGAACAACATGACACATGAACGGTCGTCGACCGGAGTTTATAGGGCATTCGAGAAATTTCTTCTACCTGCGGTCCTATGCAAAGCATTGATATTGACAGTAGACGTTGAGGTAAGCCCAGAGACGTTTTCTATTGAATCTGGAATGATGATACAAGGGCGTGAACGTATACAGTCAGGGGTTTTTTCGGGGTAACGGCCTCTTTTATGGGTAAGATAAAGTCTATAGATGTGGAAAACAGTGTACCTGTGCATTATACATTGTACACATGAAAGAAACATCCATGTGTGCACGGAATTCCTGGAGAACGTCAGTGGTTACTTTCATCGTCGCCTTCTCGTGGCATCTCATCATAGACTGGCCTGAAAAGATCTTTGTGCGGCTTAAACATCTTGGTGAAGAAGAACCAACACGTAAATGCAGCAAATGCCGCAGAGCCCGAAACCAGTAATGATCCAATCGCGTCCACGTCCTTTTTCGCGCCGGGTTTGTGTTGTGCTCGGGCATTCGGTGCAATCTTGAAAGAAAGATGGAAGCTGCACTCTAGGAACCTGTGTAGCTGGAAGTAGAATAACGCGGCCAATACCAGTCTAAATCCCCAGGTAGTCAGATGGGCCGAGTGCTTCGCCTGGCGCGAATAGTTGAGCATGCACATGAGCACTACCAGAAGGATTTGAACCAACGCGAAGATGTAGCTGTTGCCTCTGAACTCTTGCAGTACTCTGTCAGAGGTATTGGCGGCATTGGCTCTGGCCTCCATGATCTTGAAGGACATATAAAACACGCGAGACTCCGTCACTATAAGCAGGAACAACTGGAGAGAACACACAACGAACAAAGTAATGCATACTTCGAAGTACTAGTCATGAACAGTCCACGTTACTGTAGTGCCAAGTATTAGTCTTTTAAAGGATCTATTACTGGCGTCCAATGGAGGGGCATTGTGCATAGCTGCATGTAAGGCTTTCACATGCGCATACAGTAACGCTGACCACATTGCTCTACTGGGAAAGTGGGATTGAAAGCCAACAGTGATACGAAAGCAGAGTTGTATTTTTAATGCTGTGTGTTTCAATAGCAATTAGACATCCTTAGCAAAAGTACGATAACGCTAACTTTTACGGTACTCACTCCCAGCCGTGACAAAAGACGTTATCGGATAACGGAAAAACGTTACAGAGCTCAAAATAACGGGCCGACGTTCGTTATGGAAATTCTGCAAAAAATGCAAAAACTCGCATTGTTTTGTAACTGGCGGGAGATAAAAAGCACGTCGTGCAGATCGAGATGAGATCGAGAGTCGAGATTGCTTCCTCTTGTGACATTTAGCTTTTTGGCGAGTTTTGCCTTTCAGTTGACAATTTCTGCGTCCTCTGCTTCTTGCCTTTCTCCCTCTATCCCATCTGGGAAACAAAGGACCAGTTCCACGGCACTCCTGAGGAAGAAATTCATCGGCCTCTCCCAGACGTGCTGGAGCTGGAGAACCCTTACAGTCTTCGGTGCTGCGTTTAGGAAAGGGTTTCCAAGGACCTGGGAACAGCGAAAACTCATGTTCGCCGTGCTTTTGCTATTCCAGAGTAAAATACCTCGCCAAGGTATTCTTTCGGAACGACAGCAAACTAATCCCTGGTTCAAAATTTTGAATTTCCCGCATCTGTTTCCACGAAAATTCATATCGCCATGGTTGTCACGACTACTTCGTCTCAACTATAACGTACTTTGTGCTAAGGGAAAAGTCAGCTTGAACGATCCGAAGTACGGAAAGGTTTGCGTTTACGTTAGCGTTTTTTTAGCTAAGGATATCTATTGATCTTAATTACCGGTATTGCTAAGGAGCGCTAAGTCTATTTCTCCTTAGTTCCATATCACGTTTACGAGCTTGTAGAGTATTGCGCCCTAAAAAGCAGTATTAACCAGACCTGTATGTAGAACTTTCTCCGGTTCCGCAGCTGAGCCCATATCTGCTTGACGGGCAAGACGACGAAGTATATTGGCTGGTTTTGCTTCGCAGAACAGCCAAGCAGAGTCGCAATGGAAATAACCAGCATGGTCAAGCATCTAGAAAAAGAGAGGAACAAAAACGTTAAGTTCAGGGTGCGTAGACTTCAGCTATGGTCGCAATTCATAGCCATAGGATGCAGAGTGGTACTGAATGGTGCAGCGTGCTCGCCTGAAACAAAATCCTTGAAGACCCTACTCAATTGCAAACGTACAATGCATTTTTGGAAGCAAAATGTGCTTTCGAACAATTGTAAGCTTACACTGCATGTATTGGGTTTCAATCCTGTTCTAGAATTAATAAAGGAGTTGTGTTTTGTCGAGCTGTTGGCATGTTGACCTGACACTTCCTCCTCTTTTGATAGTATTGTTAGTCTGATCAGTCGACCTGTTGATTGGTAACAGGGTTACTACTCCTACTACTATAATGACCACCGACATGTGGTGGGCTACAAAGGTACAAAACGTTGAACCAGACACATCCGTGTATCTGCCGAGTGTCGAAATTGGGGTCCAGCGGATTCTGCCAGCAGAAAAAATGGCAGAATTCGGTACTTTTTCTGGTAAGTTTCATGCATGTTTGGTATGTGGATAAAGAAATGGAGCAGAATTCGAGGAATTTCCCGCCATAAGGTTTGTATGGTTCTGCCAATTTTACTGCTTTTCGAGCAGAATCTGCCACCTTTTCGAGCAGAATCCGCCGGTCCCTAGTCGAATTGCGTCTTGCCATTATCACTATACTTCGGAGTACAGCTACATGCATGGTGTGTGTATGGCTGAATGTAATGTTAGGCTGAATAGTTAATCTTCACTAGTTGGAGGGAAAGACACAAACGGGAAAAGTCTGAAGAAAAAATTGACTGCCACCACCAGGACTCGAACCAGGGACCCTCGTTTGTAGCTAGCGATGCTCTGACCACTGAGCTATGGTGTATAGTTAATACTCAGAGATTTGCTGTGCCAATGCGAAGGATCATGGATGCATCGTAACACACAAACCTGGCTTGTGACGAACGCACCAAGCAGGCATATACCAACGGCGTAAATAGTACAAGTAATTGTTATGGGAATGACGACCACTAAGCTTGACAGAAGAATATGCACCTATGTCCTGTGATGCAAACCCAAACCGTTTTCGTCTTGTCCCCCCCCCCCCTTGCTCACTTCCGTTTTTTAGTTTATGCTGAATTACACAGCCCCGCAGAGAACGTAAAGAGAAGTCTTAGATAAACCAACTACTGGTACTTCGTGTTTGCTATGATCTTACGCGGAGTAAGTTGCCGCCACCGTTTCTGTGTAGTACTTCAGCGAGGTCAAGTTGTAGTCGCATTGAATCGGGGTGACCAACTGAAACATGAGGCAGTCCGACGCTATTATGGACATAATTGTCACTCCTGCCATGATTGCGACAGCCAGAACGGCCGCTAGAATAAAAATGCATGTCTGTGCTTTGGATGAGGACCATGGAAGTCGCTTTTCCTGGTTCGTCCCTGCAGAAAAGATAAAAATAAGTTATTAATAACAAATACAAACTGTAACTCGGATTGTGAGCCAATTAAATTATTGTGAAAAGAAGAAGGACAAAATGTTACGAGTTATGACTAACTGTCCACCAACATAACCAGATCTTATACAGTCAGGGAGTGCGACAAAATGGCACAAAACTGACAAGGAGTACTGCACTCGTTGACTGTATAAGATCTTACAACGTTGGTGGACAGTTAGTCATTAACTCGTAACATTCTGTCCTTCTTCTTTTCAAAATACAAACTGGGACATTCTTGTGTTGAGTCGATACACTTAACCTCATGTAATAACAATCACCACACTCCCAGCACAGTGCTCTAGGCCTGCATGACTTACGCCTTCTCACAGCTAATGTACCCGTAAGGCTGGCTGTTGATTCACCGCGATCTCGTTTTCCTGGCGGTGGCAGCATGGAACCCATGCCCGTTTGCCGAATAGAAGAGGTACATTTCGTGGTGGGGCGGCTAGGTACACGTGCAAACGGTGCACTGGGCTGACGGCCGATTGACTCGCCTCGCTGTGAACTAATCTGGGATCCTGCTCCGACGGCGTTTACCGGCTCCTCGTACCCGTGGCTCTGAGTGCTGTAGACCCAGGTGCTCGAAGTCCGTACACTTTTACAGTGTGTGTTTGCCGAGCTGAAACTCACACTAGCAATGATCACTTGCCAGAATCCTGCTCGTGGATGGAAGGTATCTTGTCCAAGTTTGTTCTCAGGCCAGGCTCGATTGAACCAGGCCATCTTTCGATCCGATCTGTTTCTCTGGAGTTCGCTCATTTTTCATATCAAATTTTGGTGTCGCAGAGGGTACTCTAAGTCCGTACTGATCAGAGGTGACTCGAAATACACACATATTTCTGCTAATTGCTAACTTGCAATCCCTCGGTTACGACGAAAGCACCGAAGGGATATGTTTGGCATGTGCCTCCAACAGTATTTCTTGCAAAAGCGTAGTTTGTTGCCGCAATGCAAGCTGTTTTTAGTCGGCTCAGAGAAGAAGCAGCTGCGCTGTGAAAACCGCGGGAAAACAGTGGTGGAGATGCCAGGAGTGTCAACCTTTCTGCAAGGATTGTTGGTTCTCTGTAAATTCTTCTCCTCTGGCCATTGTCAGCTCTAAGCTGGCTCTTGATGATTGAGTGAAGGTCTGTTTGACGCTGTGTCCGTTCGAAATCGGTCTTGGCAAAGTTGATTTTTGCATGAAATGTAACCCAATTTGTATTCGTATGGACACTCGAAAACCCACTCCCGGGCCCGATCCCGTGGTATGGGACTTCTGCTTATCGTAGATCCCTGAAAATTGGTACGCGAGGAGAACATACCACACTGTCCCCTCCATAAAATATTTGAGTCGAATACAATAACAGAACATGAAATTATGGGCGTACGAACTTAGGATACCATGTACGGACTTCGAGCACCTGGGTCTACTCCAAAGCCATTGCTGCCAACAGTTGAAAAATCCAAAGAGTCTCCTTCTCTTAGAGCAGCACAGAGACAACGGAGGCGAAGAGAAACAACATAATTTATGCAAGTCGATACAGCAAGGCCAGAGTGTCATCTGGCTACCATCAGTCCCTTTCAAGTTTCGGCAGCATCGACATTCCCTAGGATGGTGTGCATCAACAATCAACGCATTGTATTCCGGTTATTACTGTCCATTGCGCCAGGTGGGTCCGCGTATGGGTACCACACAGAGATTGGTATACTGTATAGTAACCACCTCATGTCATAGTTCAAGCAATCCAAGTCTCCTGACCTGGGTTAGCTCGTGATAGCGTCATTTGTTGCATAAACGAATGCATGATCACGCACGACTTGAACATTCAGATACACTGTACGCCATGCAGGTCATTTACCATGTTTACCGGTACATCTACTGAAGTAAGCTGTAGCTAGGTGTTTGTGGCACAATTCACGGAACGAAAAAGGATGTTCCGTAACTGGCATTCCCTTTGGCGGATATTGCTCGAAATTTGGCCTCCTCTGCTCGAAAAGCAATGACATACTGACATTGGTAGAAATACTTACACGAGCCTTATGGAGTCAATCCTGCGAATTCCACTCCTCTTCTTTATCCATAATATTATACCACACGTGCCTAAAGCATACCAGAAAAAGTGCCAAAAGGAGATCGTGGTTGAGCTGATATTTAGCTGTGTGTACAATCCCAAGGTCAAGGTGCTTGGTGTTTTTTTCTAGGAAATCCACGTACCGGTATCTCTACTTCTCTTTGTAGTCACTATAAGTATCTAATTCGATTTTTCGCCAACATGGACTTCTTGTGATGGCCTAGCCCTAGCCACAGCCCTCGTGCTGGTGGGTGAAAATTAGGAAACAATCGAATTACTTGCACGACATCACCGTCCGCACCAGGTGATTTTCGCGCCGATCTTGACGATTTTTTGTACTTCGAAGTACAAGTAATCCGTTTCCTACAAATCTGTGGCGATTTCTTGTCGACATGTCGTATGCCTGGTCTAGGTGAACTTTTCGGCCGATTATCATGATTTTGGAATCTTGCAAAATTAATAATCCTCAAGCCAGAGTCAAGGTCGGCGCGAAATTTTCCTGGTGTGGAAGGTGTTGCCGGACGCGTTTCCAGCACATTTGTGTGTGTGTGTGTGTGTGTGTGTGTGTGTGTGTGTGTGTGTGTGTGTGTGTGTGTGTGTGTGTGTACGTGTGTGTGTGTGTATGTGTGTGTGTGTGTGTGTGTGTGTGTGTGTGTGTGTGTGTGTGTGTGTGTGTGTGTGTGTGTGTGTGTGTGTGTGTGTGTGTGTGTGTGGTGTCATACTTTTTGCGCTTGTCTTGATCTGTTTCATTCTGCATCAGATCCGCTATCGTTGCTATAAAGAAATATTCTGTGGGTGCACATCCAGTGTATGAAATTTTGCAGATTTGCTTGCTTCTCTTGCAACGGGCGCCGGTATGCATGGTACATGGTGACCGGTGTGTGTATAGGTCCGACCCAGTCGGCCGATTGTATGTCGGAGTCGGTGGCAGAGCATCCGCCGCAAAATCGGCCGTCCAGGCCGGGAAGCATTTCCACTCAGCCGTCTGCTACTGTCTAGCGCGGCTGTGTACAACGTGTACGCATGTGCACAGACAGGCCAACTACTGAGCTGTACCAGCGAAATCGCTTGTAGCTATGTGTGTGAGTAGGTAGTCCGACACAGACTCAGTCAGCCGATTCTCGTGTCGGAGGCCGAAAAATCGTATCGACGGTGTAGTGTGGACCATGGTGGACCAGGCATAAAGGATTTTCTCCGACACAAGGCATCATTGAGGTGACAGACTTGTCACCTCAATAATGCCTTGTGTAGGTTCAAAGCAATGAGTCGTGAAAACCCTTTTAGTTTTACGACTCCCTGGGCAAGTAACATTTTCATGCAGCAACCGATAGTGTTGCGCGTTGTTGTTCGTCGGTCCTTGGGCAAGGACAGCGCCGATACCGTAAAGCTGCCGAGGAGGAACAGTCCCTGAAGGAATAGAGTACTGCAAACAACGCCAACACACTGAAACAGCTCCATTGGGACTTCGATAGAGAATTAGCGTGTCTCAAGGCGCACCACGAAGCTCTGTAAGGAGAAGGCCCCGGCTAAACAGCGAAGTACCTCAAAATATTCCATGGTGAGTTGACCATTCCTCTAGAGTGCTCGTTTTCCGCAGTACAGTATTTCTCAGGTCACTATTGTCGAATTATCTCTTTCAGCAAGAGTGTCCTTGGCTCGTCACACAGTTTTGCATTCGTCCTTTCGATGCTAGCATACTGTTTGGTTTCCAAGCATGGGCGAAAGCAAATCCAAAGTTTAGAGGCTATACAGAGAGAGGAGTTTCCTTTCTTTCGCCTTCAGCCATAGGTACTGGGTAGTGATAACCACACTGCAGACAATCTTCAAGAGCTTCGAGCGAAATGCTGGCTCCAACCAAGCAACCCAGCACAGAAAGTAAAGCTTCAAGACAAAACGATTACTTGTTGTTCTGCGCAAGTGCTTGGAAGCGTGAATGTACAGGAGGTCAGCCAAGCATCTTACTCCCTAACTCGTATAGGAGCATTGTGTGTATGTGGAGCCTTGCACATGCCGTGCGTGTGGAGCCGTGTGCATGCCATGTGTGTGGAGCCTTGTGCATACTGTGTGTGTGAATAGAGCAAATGAACTCAAGCACAGAGTCAGTAGAGCTATGATAAGACCTCAGTACATGTACCCCATGGGCAGCAAGAAACTGTGCCTTGTATCCAAACATAGCGGGGGGGGGGGGGGATGTAGGGGCCGGGGCAGGGGAAGCAAACAGTTCACGAATTCTTTCCATGTTCCACTTTTGCCCTATTACAAAAAGTGCAACATATGAGTGCACAGAGCACCCGGAACAATCGATTTGAGGACCCATTTTCACTTTAAAACCAAAAAATCGAAAAATTAGAAGGGTGGTGCGCTATCTGATCCCCACCCCCTTTGTCTAGAACCCTGATGCGTCAGGATGAATCGATGCACCCGTACTCCGACCCAAACGTATGTCTTATCAAAAAGTACGGACAAAGTGAGTTGCACTGTACACTGTATTGTGAATTTTTCGAGTGAGGAATGAATTTCAAGAGAAAGTGATGAAACATAATCTCAGTCTCACATTGTTATGTTTCTGAATTTCTCCTGTACCCCACTTGTTTAGATGTATTCGCTGTTCAAGCTGTTCCTGGTATGGGTTTCAGCCACGCTGTTTAGCGGTTGCGACAGTCGATCACTGGCGGGGAAGCTTCAAGACCTTCAGGATATTGTGTACGGACTCAGTGACCAGCAGCAACAGATCCTGAAAGACCTCACCGTGGACTACGGAGAGAAATATGGGCGTCGGCATGCTAGAGAGGGATCAGGTGGGTGTAGTGCTGTGTGAACTGCAGAGCATGGAGGAAGAATGAACCATCTTATCCAATTCTCTGTACAGGGACATAGTGCAGTATAAAGTACCCGTTGCATACCATGATGTAAGACAATTTGTTGCTTTGCAAGGTTCAGTGAAAACACAACCAGGTTAGGAGGTTTTGTTTGTGCCACTGCCATCACCGTGCTTGATTATAACCGAAAACGATATTCATGGTCCTAAACGTACTCTATGTCCACTGCAAAGAGAAACTAATGGTATTCCCAGTAGCTAGTATCCAGCACTCTAAGTCTACAGTTTTTTGGCGTGTTTCAATTTCTGCCTCGTAGGGCTGAGGCCTAGTTCATACATGTCACGTGCCTGTTGTCAGGTCGTTGCTAGCATTTGGCCAATCAGAGCAGCACCGTACCAGGGCATTATCAGACGATAATGCCCGGGTACGGCGTACCATGCCCATTAGGAATGACGCCAGGCGTACTACGTACGCTGGTGCACTGCCAAATATGCACCAAGACATGCCTTTCGGGCAGTGACCTGGTACATAATTGGCAGTACTCCAGCGTACATAGAACACATGGGACCATTCCTAAGGACACCACATGCACTCGCACACGCCACACAAAACGAAACTACTTACGTGCACCGTCCAAAACAATTATATTTCACTAGCAATGTCGACATAGGAGAAGTAATTTATAACAACGTGACAATAGCACGCAGCATGTCATTACCATGCATTACTAAATTCAAGTCAATTGAGACAAACAAGTCGACAGGTGAACATGCATCACAAAGTTGCCTATCTGGAAAAGATCAGATTGTATCTCGAACTCCTACAAAATATACAGTTACATCTACATGTACATGTACTTCAAATAGTGCTGAAACGATTATATCGATTACTCGTTACTAACTCGATAAGAAATAGATCGAACGGTTATTTCGATTTTATCGGCTAAACGAGTAGAATGGTACTTACGCTCGGTATTGGATTTCCACCCTTTTGGGGCTCGCACAAAGCGTGCATGCATCGAAAGTGTTGCGAGTACGACACGAATATGTACATGACTGCACACTTGCAACATCGATGTACGTGCAAAGTACAAACGCGATCTGAGAAACATCGACGCGATCACCGTTGCCGTCTTTTGAGCTGACTACGTTTCTTACATACAGCATGCAGGACGGGCAGGCTCAGTATGTGTCTACACTAGCTGCAGGGGCTGGAGTTCCCTCCACGTGCGAGTATTCTTGAGCTAAAGACAGTAAAGTGGTCTTCAGTTTCCTGTTTTCCATTCTGTCGACGGTTCCCGAATCAGTTTGCTCGACGACAAGCTAGGCCTGGCGTCTGGGCCTATTTTGAGCATAGACAGGAAAAGCAACTACAATTTGTAGTTACTTGTTGGTGCGCCTCAAGTCAGCTCATCCGTCGAAATCCGCCGATCTGCACCCCTGGCCGGCTTCTCTGACTTCATCATCGGAGTCAGCAAAGTCACAGGCGAAGGGCACCATCAGCTCTTGGGTTGCAACCAGTGCGTTGCCTCTGTCTTGTCTGTATTCGTCTGGTCAGTCTGAAAAGCTGACGGACTTGTTGCGGGATCATCGGATCTATGCGCCCGCTTTCCGTCGTTGGCAATGTTGGACTCGTAATTTTTGGAAATTCACAGAATGTACATGTACTGATGTGGTTACAATAATAATCGTTTAGCCGATAAGCCGATCGTTATGGTATCAGCTAAGCCACTAAGGAAAAAACGTAATCGTTTCACCACTAACTTCAAATGTACCTAGCTACATGACTGTCCAGTGTACATATGGACCTCAAGTAAACTGAAATCAATGCGAACAAAATCTCAGATGTATGTGAAAAAGTATCATTGTTCCGAATAAGAACACATACAATGTACTCTCAAAACTAGTCTAAATACTGGTGCCACTTGGTCAAGGATGTTTTCGGCCAACGTTAACTCCAAAGCAGCAGCGAATCAGCTAACTTCCGTACCGCCCAATAGGCAAGACTAACACCAAAATGCAAAGGCATATTCCTGGAACTGCAAGTAAATCTGACACAAAACGTTCTATCATTCCACGGAGAAAGCTCCTTCCGATCTTGTTAGACCCTTCATTCATATGACAGCTGATTGTAATCTTCCTCCTCCCTTGACCATGTTTACCTTATTTGTCTACAACTAGGCACGTGGCATGTATGAACTATAATAAACACATGGTGCGTCGTGCATTATGGCTGATTGTATGCCCTAGTGCGCAGCCCTCGGTCGTGCACCGTAGCCCGCGGGCCTGCGGCCCTTGGGCTACGGTGCACGACCTCGGGCTACACACTAGGGCATAAATCAGCCATAATGCCCCCCGTACCATGTGCTATAAATATACTTCACATTCGACGGAACGCTGACGGTACCGGACGTAAGGGCCTGTCGGGAAGGCTGGGGGGGGGGGGAGCTGTATAATCTTGTACGATTCGTACGACATGACATGCTGCAGTTGTTGCGTCGTTCAGCAGCGAACGACACCAGTCAAGAGGCACGGTCCGTGACAGGGTGACTTTTGGACCTAATTTCTTGTTTTTCAGAACTTATTTTCAATTATTTCTCCTTGGATGAAGCGGAATCAAGTTCACAATACCAGTTTTTCATGAAGACCAAAAAGTAGCTTCGAAAGGTGTGCTATTCAAATAATAGCTCCAGGAAATATGAAAAAACAGTTCGTCTGTCACACTCCTGAACTATCCCTAATACCATAAGTGATATCAGACCGTTTTTTGTCTATGTTTCGCGTCCCCTGCGCGCATGTATTTCACAGCCGGAAATCCAAAAAATAAAATAAAAAACGGAACATGATTGTTGCATCGTAACTATTATGTTGGCATCATTTTGTTCTATTTGTCGCATGATTGTACTCAGCTCACATACATAATTATACATGTACATGTAGCTGTGTGTGTAAGCTGGGCCGCAAGTCACGCAATCATCATGCCGCCTGTGTTTGGACCACAAGCATGGCAGAGGCTTGGCTTCCCATCCAGCTGACAGAGTTTGGCCAGTTTTTACCAATCAGTAGAGATTGCATTGTGCAATAAACTTGCTTTGCGGCATTCATTGTATTGAAATTACACTCATGTATTCATGTATGCGCATGTGTGAATTAATATACAATGTACACAAACAGTGCATGTTTTTTTTAGCTCCACTGTACACAATAAGTACAAATGCAATGCATGTAACTGTTTTTTTTTTGGATGGCTTTTTATTTTTTTCGCCCTCAGTCAAGTGTCAAGTAAAGTCGGCGGAATAGCGCGAGCTCCGGTGTGGGGAGCAAACCTTTCTCATTGATTTCATCGAATAAGGTGACCCGAAACATAGAAAAAAAACGGTGTGGCCTCAGCCATTCTGCGAGTTATCATTGGAAGCGCAGTGTTCGAAATGTTAAAAATTTGAAGTACGAATCGGGAGTAGTCGGTGCACGACGCCGTCTCCTGTTCACATTCAAAATGCAGCTGTTTTGTACGCTTGCGTCCCCGTCTACACCCGTCTACGGTATGACAATTTGAACTGATCCAACTCTTCCCGTCGCTTCCCGATCCATTCGGCAGTACGGTTGCGTTCCCATTCCTGGTGTTCACATTGGACGGCGTCAGACTGTCCCGTCGCTTCCCGTCGATCCTTATGTCGCGTTCCGTCGCGCCCCGTCGAATGTGAACTAGGCTTCAAACATATTTTGACCGGTTTACACTTTCAGCTTGTAGTACGGGTACAAGGCGTAAAGTTTGGTCATTAGATCGAATTTCACTAAGCAGCTATGTACTTGCGAGATGCGTGCATTGCAGAGAGAAGTAGGTAGAATGAAGAGTAGGGAAGGGGTGGTAAGCAGAGAAGGTAAAAAACAAGTTATGAGTTGGGCCGAGTACATGACTGCTGTATAGATAGAACATACCAAGCAATATCATTATAATTATCACTTGTTTCACTCCCTGTACTTTGGAAACACATACTTGGACGATGAAAGGAACAGTCGTGTCTGGATGCCTTGCCTGCCTAAGGCTATAGTCAAGCTAGGCAATCAGATTCCCTGGTTTCCTTTCTTCACATACATCTTACGACATTACGAATTCTGGCCGGCGTGCGGTGTTCGTGTACCTGTCTATGCGTGTGTTTGTATCTGTTTATATGTGTGGGAGTTATTTTGTGTATGTGTGTGTGTGTGTATGTGTGTGTGTGTGTGTATGTGTGTGTGTGTATGTGTGTGTGTGTGTGTGTGTGTGTATGTGTGTGTGTGTGTGTATGTGTGTGTGTGTATGTGTGTGTGTGTGTGTGTGTGTGTATGTGTGTGTGTGTGTGTGTGTGTGTATGTGTGTGTGTATGTGTGTGTGTATGTGTGTGTGTGTGTGTGTATGTGTGTGTGTGTGTGTGTGTGTATGTGTGTGTGTGTGTATGTGTGTGTATGTGTGTACAGAATGTGATACGAATGAAACGTTCGTAACTGAGAATTGCGGACTGGATTGCAGGTGTGTTGAAGGAAGAATGAAATGCTGTCGGATGCGGCGGAGCTTCGATGAAATATCTGAGGTAAACCTGAATGGAAAATGTCTATTTGTCAGATACAGCTGAATGAGGATTGTTGAAGACAATATGAATGTCGGTGTTGCAACTAACATGCTCTCCTGTTGTGTTCTGTGTGTATAATGTGATGGAAAGTGTAGCAATAGATAATTATAAGAGTGATCCTCTGTAAGCCTTCCACATAGTGAGCTGTACGGCCTGACCACTGGTAACCAGTACCCACTGTGAGCCAGGAATTTCCAAGTACGCAGTCAAATGGTCACTTTGCAGCACTGACCCCTCCTTGCATTATCATGTGCCATTAGGAGACCTCTAGCCCCCCCGGTGGACATAAACACGTAGCTGATAGGGGAGATATTGCCAGTGCGCTTTACTGCAAGCTATATCAGGTGCTGTGCGTGCGTGCGTGCGTGCGTGCGTGTGTGCGTGCGTGCGTGCGTGCGTGCGTGCGTGCGTGCGTGTGTGTGTGTGTGTGTGTGTGTGTGTGTGTGTGTGTGTGTGCACATGTGTGTGTGTGTGCACATGTGTGTATGTATGTGCACGTGTGTGTATGTGTGTATATGTAGGACTCAGTATAGAGTCCATGCACTATATGATGTCCAGCACCCTATATAGAGTCCATTGGTCCAAAATCCACTATACAGAGTCCAGGAGTCCACTCAGTTTTGATCAGCTTCATCCTGCCGCGCAATCCCCTATAAGGAGTACACTTTTTCTACAAGTCCCCTATTCACAGTCCAGGAGTCCAGTTTATCCAGTCACGCCGTCCTGTGTGTTGTGCCCGAAAGAGAACACATTTTCAGTTTTGCTTGCCTCGTGGCAGCGCATTCCTTTCTTCACTTCAGCCATGGCTGCCAATTCTGCTGTGCAGTTGCTGACAGTAATCTGTCTCGAGCTAACCAAGGAGGATAAGGAGACGTTCAAAATCAAATCTGGAAAGCGTCTTGTGGTTCTCTGAAGACGTTTCATCAGTGCGCGGGATGAAAGCAGAAATTGCAGAACGAGAAAAGTTCAGCACAGTTTAAATCTGACGAGTCAGGTACACTGACGGTCTCTTTCGTTCGACGCCACAAGGATCCCCTGTTTGGCTGGCCATTGCTGCCAGTAAGACGTTTGAACGGTTTCATCAGAGCGAGGGATGAAAGCAGAAAGCGGAGAAAGAGAAAAGTTCAGCACAGTTGCAATCTGACGAGTCAGATACACTGACACTCTCTTTCGTTCGACGCCACAAGGATACCCCTGTTTGACTGGACAAGAGCTGCCTGTACAACCGTGTCAAAAGGCTGTCCAACTACATGGCAGGACGATGACTGAGGTAAGGAAGCTTTTACTCGTTTCGATTGGTCTGCTGTTCTGTCGTTATGCTTGGATTTTTTTTTCCATTTTCAAGGAGCGTATCGCGTTTGTTTGATGTTGCTTGAATGAATGCCCTAAAAGTAATCAACCACTTCGTAATAGTCCTCAAGGACTGCAAGGACTTTGCATCAATCGTATATGATCGTCTAGCTATCATCAATTATTATTTTATTTCATGAGAAATGTATTCAAGTTTATCCCTGTGATAATTATGTGAACTCCACGACACTCTTCCTGTAGTATGATGTCAAATACAATGGGATCCACAAACGCAGTGCCAGCGTACTAGTAGTAGTAGGACTAGGAGGATTGCTTGTATGCCAATGACAAGAAAAAGCTTCTCAAGCTAATACTCGTATTCCCTGAAGTAACCGTTTTGATGTCACGAACATGACATAGTGTCAGTGAAACTGCCTCGTGACAACAAATCATTGCATTTCCATCTTGGGGAAGACTGACTGACAGCAACGCTGTACAGATTGTTCAAATCATCTCATTTCAATTTAGTTGCAGTGAAGTGAAACACTGTGTACACTACATGTATGTTGGTGTGTCTGTGCGTCTTAAGTGTGCACACACGATCTTATTCCTCGTATTACTAATAGATTATTGTCCCCACCATCACCTGTTCACAGGTCTTTGAGTGGATTGATTTTCATTGAGCATCACATTCGTTGAGAACTTGGTAGTTGTGTGCTCCCATGCATCATTACGGTAATAAGCGTATCCTTGTGCTATCTATTTGTTGCAGGTGTGCTGATCTTCAGAAGCTTGCGGAACTGAGTGCTGCTGAACATTTACATGGCCATGAGCAATGGTGAAGCTTGCTATTGCACTCTCAGCATTTGCTAGTATTATGCTGACTACTGCACTATGTTACTCTCTTACACTACTACGTGTATGTAAACGTGCGTGTACCGTCCCCGTACGCATTCGTTTCGTATAATTATTTGTTATCCCTCTTGACTTTACATGTAAATGGGTGGACGTTTGCATGGCTGTTGGAGTTGCGTGTGTATTGTGCCTCTACTCTTTTCTTGGTGTTTTCTTGGCGTTGTATAAGTTTGTGTGTGTGTGTGTGTGTGTGTGTGTGTGCGCGCGTGCGCGCACAATAATTTGAAAACAAATAATTAATCCTGGGCTCTCCATTATTCTCTTTCGATTCTTGGTTTTTTTTCTAGGTATTTTCTTGGCGTTGTGTGGGTGTGTGCATATGTGTGTGCGTGCACAATAATTTGGCAACACTACATGATTGAGATATCGTAATTTGCAGCGTCTGCGAAGAGACCACTTGATTTGAGGATGGTGTTTGTAGGGTTTTTCATGTAATGAAGTGGCTGCAGTGGCGCCTCAATACATATTTTTTATCTTGAGAAGTGAATGATGTAAAGGATTAAAGGGAGAGGCCGTTTTCTGGTTAATATTCACTGCTTACAGCAGATCCTATGTCTATTTTCGAACTCGATAGGGGATGCCTAATTGGCTGGACTTTATACAGGGGTGTTGTCCACATAAAGACTCTTTATAGTTGATTTCAAAGTTTGGACTCCGTACAGTTGATTTTGGACCAATGGACTCTATATAGGGGTGAAGCCAATTGGCTGGACTCTATACAGGGAGTGATGTCCATCGAAACTTTGAGCTCACAGTTGATTCCAAGTTTGGACTCTGTACAGTGGATTTTGGACCAATGGACTCTATATAGGGGTTGGACATCATATAGGGGCTGGACGCTCTACTGAGTCCAACATATATATGTGTTTAATAGTATAAGTGAAGCGGACATTACAAAAATGATGAATGAGAATACATGTATCTAAGATGGTTGTTCCTAATCGATTTTCTTGAGACTATCATCAGGGAAAAATCGTCTCACAATAGAGGCTGTACGGAAAAACAAACTACTTATAGGTTATAGGATAGTGGGGAGTATACAAGGTGAGGTGTGAAGAAAAAAAAAACTTAAGTGGGAGAGAAGACGAAAGAAATTAGCAGAAAAGATGTGAGAGTGTTCAGACGGTGTGAGCTACTACAAAAGGTGAGTGAAATGAAGGCGTGGAAGCAGGTGAATGTGATAGAGTGAGGAAGTGTGAGGTGTAGGTGTATGCGAATGAATATGTGTGTGAATGCTAGGTGAAGAGTCTCAATTTTGTGACTCTTGTCTAGTAGCCAATGCCGCTCAGTGTATGACGATTCATGCTTCACTGTTTTGTGCCGTGCTCGTAGGTTTCGTGAACTTAAGGTATTAGAAGCTGTTTTCATCCGTAAACACAATCCTAATCTATGCATTCAGAAAGAAAATGTCACAAAATTGAGACTCTTCACCTAGCATTCACACACATATTCATTCGCATACACCTACACCTCACACTTCCTCACTCTATCACATTCACCTGCTTCCACGCCTTCATTTCACTCACCTTTTGTAGTAGCTCACACCGTCTGAACACTCTCACATCTTTTCTGCTAATTTCTTTCGTCTTCTCTCCCACTTAAGTGTTTTTTTTCTTCACACCTCACCTTGTATACTCCCCACTATCCTATAACCTATAAGTAGTTTGTTTTTCCGTACAGCCTCTATTGTGAGACGATTTTTCCCTGATGATAGTCTCAAGAAAATCGATTAGGAACAACCATCTTAGATACATGTATTCTCATTCATCATTTTTGTAATGTCCGCTTCACTTATACTATTAATCGCATTAATAAAGTTATTGTCTCCTCGTCGCCTTTTCATATATATGTGTGTGTGTTTTTTTTGTGAGGGCTGAGTCGGGTAGCATTTTCTTAGGGTATCGGGTTCGGGTAGTTTTTCATGGGTAGCACGGGTACCCGATTGGGTTATGTTTCCATGGTAACACCACAACAAACCCCTTCCCTTACACACTGGGTAGACATACGGAGTATTACATGAATTTGTACACGTGCACTGTACATGATGTCATCTGCGACTTCGGGTTTTCGGGTACTATTCTGTTCCCGTCTACCCGATGTTCTCACGGGTAGCACGGGTACCCGACTACCCGTGCCCACCACTAGTTTTTGTATGATTGTATGTACATGTATGTGTATGTGCTACAGGAGGAGATAGAGCGGTATAGCAATGCATTTCTGACTGCCTCCCGAGACCCTCTCTACAAGGAGGCCTTTAGAACCTTGGCGTGGTTCCATCCGGTCATGGGTTGCAACATGGTTATACGTCCTGTGCGTGTGGACTTGCACCATGCACTCATGGCATTCCATCGACTGACGCTGCTCGCATTTGAGAACCTCCTACGCCTTGTTGACTGCAGAGTCACCATACCTTTCTGGGACGTAGGCCGTAATTCTGGAACTCCCTACCTTGAGCAAAGAGTGTTCAAGATTGGTACATTCGGAGGCAATGGTGTACCGCCCAACTACTGCGTGCAAGGCTCACCTTATGGCGAGGGTAAGAAAACTTCACACCCAATCAGTCAATGTTTGGTATGCGTGGAGATGATTTGGCGTGTGTGTGTGTAATGGTGTACCACCCAACTACACACACACACACACACACACACACACACACACACACACACACACACATACACACACACACACACACACACACACACACACACACACACACACACACACACACACACACAAACTTCACACCCTATCAGTCAATATTTAGTATGTGTGGACGTGATTTGGCGAACGGCAAAAAGCCTTAATTTGGAAAGATTTTTTGGAGTTCCAATTTCACTTGACAAATTGATGAGGTAGTATGTATCTTGAGGGAGTTGACTTGTTTAGGCCCAAACTAAATCCTTAGCCTGCATGTAAAGGTCTGTGTATCTTGTTTTGTTTGCCTGCTAGGTTTTTACACACCAGCAAAGTTTGTTTACAAGGGCAAGGAACTGCCTTACCCCAATTGTCTCCAACGCAAGGTGTTGCCTAACGATCCGTCGTTTCCCTGGCTGCTGATAGAAGTGATGATTTCGGCTTGCAGTGCAAATGTGTCCGTGCTGGCCGAAGACGGTGAGTGCAGTTCCAGGCATTTGTTGATGCTGTAAAGCTGTAAAAACTTTCACGGTGCGCAACCTTTGCATTTCCAAGTATCGCTCTGGGGTTAACGATGAGGGACTTTCACTATTTCATCTATTCAGTTGGTTCACTATTACGTTGTCTGCAACCAATTCACAGAGCAGTTTGCGGTTGTTCAAATTCGCAAATGTATGATGGCTGCGAAAATGACAAAAATTGTATCAAGCGAAAGTTTCCCATTTTGCAGTACTGGATTTGCTTTGGCAGCAACTAGCATAATTATGACCTGATTTTGGGTGTACAGTTCACCCTTGCTTGCCAGAGTTTCAGTTGCCTATCGCTCCACTCGTCCACCATCTGCTCTTGGACGTTAAGTCGATGAAAGCAGGGGAAACCTTGGCATTCATGCCTTGTGGAATGGACACTCGTATCTCTCTCATCCGGGCGGTCCGGGACCGAGCAATACCCATAAATTTGAATGTCCTCAACTCTGAAGCCACATCATTGCGCGAAATCACGCGACACCTGTACATTTTCGATCTGCGGGATGAAGATGACGACGTCCATGCATCAGGTATCAGGGGGTAGTAAGATACTGGTATATTACTACTCCACGCCTCAAATCGTGCTGTCAAGCGTATACGGGGGAGTGTAGCATGCCATCCCTTACGCTTTCCAGCTCAGGGTTACCCTCGCTATCAATGGACGAAATTTCAGGGTCACAGCTTGCGCAACGGCTTTGTCCTGTTCGAATGGCCACTCGACATACTCAGCACAAATTTTCTATTGCATGCATGCACAAAATGTTCAACTTTCGTATTTTTGGCGACTTTACCACCGTCGTGGAGGCTGGTTGGTGAGGAGCAGGTAGCCATCCCTTGTAGAATCAACTGACAATGTCACGAACACGCCAGCCACGCTCGTATGGTGGAGAACACTTCTCCCGTCGTTCAGGACGTTGCAATATCACTGCATCACCAGGACTATACAGGCATAGTACGTTAACATCAGGACTATCGCCGCTCGATAACTCTTCTTCAATCAGATCGCGGATAGCCGCGGATCTCTGTGCAAGCTTGTCCACCCATACACTTGCAGACATCGTGCCGTTGGCAATGGGTGACTCAGCAATGAGCCTTGCTGGCTGCCACCCGACCATGGCTTTCATTGGCGATAGATGGGTTGCCGAGTGGGGTCTTTTACGATAGTAGAAGAGCAGGGTGCGGAGATCAGACTTCCAGTCGGATGAGGATTCAAGGACCTTCTGGATCAACCCCAGGGTGCGGTTTGCCCTCTCCGCTGCGCCTTGGGATTGTGGGTGTCGCACAGCACATGTGCGTACTCGGACTCCAAGTGATTGAAAGAGTGACTCTACGACTGCATTCACGAACTCTGTTCCATTGTCACATCGCACAACATCAGGGGCACCCCACATCTGGCAGACCTGCACAAATGCACTGGCGACTGAAGCAGCATCATGACGACGAAGGGGTACCACTTCAATCCACTTCGTGAACGCAT
Source organism: Sycon ciliatum (assembly GCF_964019385.1). Taxonomy (NCBI): domain Eukaryota; kingdom Metazoa; phylum Porifera; class Calcarea; order Leucosolenida; family Sycettidae; genus Sycon; species Sycon ciliatum. The sequence continues at coordinate 31,952,857 of NC_088644.1, forward strand.
CCACACACATCAATACACAGTGATAATCATTCGTGCCATCCGAACCCAACTCCAGGGTATTGATGATAACTTCAGACCATGGGCGGCAAGGAATATCAGAGCGAGTAGCTGCAATAGCGGGCGCTCTGCTTGGGTTAGCTGCCACACACTGCCCGCAATTTGCAACACACGCTTCACAAGCAGCAGCGATCTTCGGAAAATAACATCGACTGCGGATCATCTCATACATAGTCGACAATGACGCATGTCCGGAGTTAGTATGCGTTACATACAGCGCTTTCCGTACGAGAGCAGCTGGGATAACAGTAACTTGTTTAATCCTTTGTTCTTTCGCCCACTTGAACTTGAACTTGAACCGTACACATGTGTACGGTTCAACCCATGCATGTTCAAAGCGACCTGGAACCTACGTGGATCACCCGATCCACATAAAAATTCACGTGCATACAGCTTACGCTATGTAGAGGATGATACACGGGTCGCTGGGGCTAGTTGTCATTTGAAAAAATTCAGGAAATCAAAGTCGAAGTTTGCTTGCGCCGTAACTTCCGACATGGCAGCACGCAGGTCGCTTGATGCAGATAAAGCGCTTGTTGGAGTGACCCGAGCAACAATCTTATGTCTTCTGATGAAGAGGACGAGCTGGACGAAGCCCTAGGTGAAGGTGTTGATTCTGATTCTGATGACGACGCCGACTATGATTTCGTAACCGTCGACCCAACTGTCGGACATGTGGACCGACCACTTCGATTTGAATGCAGGATTGGCAGAACAGCACTCGAGTGGTGAGGAGAGTGTACTACCGTCGTGTCTTACCCGTCTTGTAGCAGCAGAGCCAGCTAGAGTGCCGCAGCACGTGGAGCGGGAGCGCAGTCCGATCCCAGAGAGGTCCAGATCTCCGTCACCTGCGCGCCGTCAAACTCATGGTCGACAGCCGCGCAGAGCGAGGAGAGTAGCCGCACGGGGACAAAATGTCGAACCTATCGCCACTGGCGCTCCTCTGGCCAATGCTCCGTGTTTGACCAACATGCCAGGGGTGCTACTCCGGGTCATACTTGTACAAATTTCACATTACATAGGAAAGAACTTGAATTTTGAATTTCGCCTATTTTTGCCAAAAAACCATTTTTGATAGACTTGTTTAGCCACGCTCGCCTGAGGAATGCAACCCAAACTGCATTTTTAGTTCACAATTATATGCTTTCAGGAAAACATAAAGTGTACATACAAAATATCAGCTGCTTGGTTATGGCGTTCAGCTTCTCCAGTGCAGCCTCCGTCAGTCCCCAGGTTTGGCAGTTGTATAACAGTGTTGGTAGGACGATGACATTGTAGAGACGAAGCCTGGTTTCCTCGGATACAAGTTGACGTCGTATCCAGAGCGAATACATGCGGCCATACAATGTTGATGCTTGGTCCATTCTTCGGCTCAAGTCCTCCACTTCCCCCAAGAGAGAGCCAAGTTGCTTGGATCTTCGCCATTCGGTGAATTTTCACACATTGGAAAGGTGCAAACTTCGCTTTTTGTACTTGCTGGCTGCTGTATTTCTACCTGAAACCATATTAGCTACATGTATATAAGTGGGTGTTTCAGTTATTACATTTTTATGTGACGGCGTTCCACTGATGAAAGTCACAAGAAAACGTTATGGAGCTTACCTTTCTTCATTTTTTGCTGTTGTTATGAGTGCACAATTGATCTTATTTATTCCTGTAGCTATGCAAAAGACGTTACTTCAGTAACTTCTGGTGCTAGCCAGGGTCCACACAGCTTTAATTCCGTGTTTGTTTGTTTGGGCCATCGCTATCCCGTACCTGTCCCGTACCGTATCAACAAGGTGTGTGTTTGTTAGTTTGTGCCGTCGGCATGCCTGGCGCTATCCCGTACCTGTCCCGTACCATTAAAGACAGCTGGCCACAATATTCAAATAGGGCTTTCAATGCAAGATCATAACGTGAAGCAACTTGGAAGAATGAGTATGTATGCGAAGTGTATCGGGGAATGCATGCAGGGCGATAGTGCGGGTCCGAATCCTAGGTTTTGTCTTGAAAAATATGAGAAATTAAAAATTTATAACATCACTATGCTTTTTTGCCTAGGTCATCAAGGTGGTCGACGGTGTCGTACGAGGTGACTTGGCTTTTTTTAACATTTGGCATTTTTAACAACTGTGTAAAATTTGCTTTTCTTCTGGCTGCTTCTCTGCTCCGGATGGCTGTATCGAAACATGGGTGGTGGCGAATGAGAGCCAATTTATCGTAGATCAACTTTGACCAGAACATTTGTGCATATAGTTTAATTCTCCCTGCCACGTCGGTATAAATAGCGGTGGGTGCTTTGCCATTCAGCGTAAAATGTGTAAAATAAGCCCCGAAATGGACAAGGAGGGCAGTGAACGGCAAGATAAAGGGCCTGGGTAGCTATGGCAATTATGAGGGGCAATTAGCTACCCAGGCCAGCTTGGATAAGGTTGTAGAACGTACGGGAGGAGGTACCTAACACTACAGTCATATCGAATTCCACCGTATGACACAGCCACTAGTTACAAATTCAAAAACACGGCTTTCGCAGCATACAATGCAGTTGACAGATTAATTTTCATCCACTAGCACATCCTTCAAGTGATATTTATCAACTTCAGAACATTGATGACCGAATATCCCAGTTTATGATGCCATTTTACAAAGTTGTTAAAAAAATTGAAGAAGGGCTGAGGCTTCCTGCAGCTTCATCTCTGATGCCTAGCAGTGGCTGAAAAACGTCATTTTACAACAATATTAAAAAATGCCAAATCACCTCGTATTACCCTCGAATGCAAAGAGAAAAGTTTATTTATTCCCGTAGCTATGCAGAAGACGTTACTTCAGTAACGTCTGGCGCTAGCCAGGGTCCACACAGCTTTTTGGTCCACACAGCTTTAATTCCCGTAGCTATGCAGAAGACGTTACTTCAGTAACGTCTGGCGCTAGCCAGGGTCCACACAGCTTTAATTTGGTATTTGTTTGTTTGTGTGTTTGTTTGTTTGTTTGTGTCACGCCTGGCACTATCCCGTATCTGTCCCGTATCTGTCCCGTATCTGTGACTACAAAGGCTCTACAGGATTGTACATAACAGCTGTCCACAATATTTGCGGGCTCCTGTATCTGTCCCGTACCGTACCAATATTCGTCGTATTATGTATACGACTCCCTGATGTAGAGGGAGATTTGGAAAGAAATAGGAAGACGAGGAGGAAATTAAATTAGAAGACGCCGAATAGGTGATAGGATGCGTCAGCATAAACAGCGTCAGCATAAACATACATGTACTTTGGAAGAGAGATCGCGTCGTCTCCAAAATAAGCGTGAACGAGCGATTCAGCGCTGGTCACAGGAAACGTTGGAAGAGAGATCCCGTCGACTCCAGAACGCCCGTGATCGGCAGAGTCCGCCGGTCCCAGGCAACGTCAGGACAGACATCCCGTTGAGTCCAGAACGCCCGTGATCGGCAGAGTCTAAGCCGGTCCCAGGAAACGTCAGGACAGACATCCTGTCGAGTCCAGAACGCCCGTGATCGGCAGAGTCAGCGCCGGTCCCAGTGAACGTCAGGACAGACATCCCGTCGACGCGCAGAAAAACTAAATCTGCAGCCTCTTTTGCCGTCGGACAGGATACGTATTATAGGAGACTGTAAAGTTATGTAATGTCCAAATTTCCACGTGAGCAGCAGGTCACTCGCGTTGATTTTTCGACGTGCGAGCCAAATAACGCGAGCTGAACTTTCGCGTCGCAGACATCCCGTCGACGCGCTGAATAACTAAATCTGCAGACTCTTTTGCCGTCGGACAGGATACGTATTTTAGGAGACTGCTAAGTTATGTAATGTGCTCCACAGCCAACCATGCATTCGGCGGCGTCATTGGCTCGACAGGTCAATGTACATGTATTACTACAAAAAGGCCAGAAAATCCGATTACTGTATTAAAATCAACTAATTTTCGCTGGCGATTTAATTTCGCTGATTTCGCCGCTTGGTACCAACCGGCCAAAGTAAATCACAGGGCAAAGTTTGTCATATAGGAAATTGATGCATTATTGAGCAATGGATGCATGTGAGAGCAAAAATACCTATCGATTTCAAATTTGACGTGAAATTGCGCGTCACGTCGGAAATAACGTGCATCTTAACCTCTCTAATAGAGAGGTTTCTATTTCTCATCAGCCAAAATTTGTTGATTTACAGTATGAGATAAAAAGAAAAGAAGGAGCAAACCAAAAGAAGATGATTATTAGAGAAATAACAATCCGCAATAAATTCTGCAAATACTTTTGCCTCAGTTCTTATAACATGTACGATGAGCTAGGCAAAAAAGCATAAAAGCATAGCGTAGGGCCCTGAGCTTCCAAGCTCTCTCGTTTGGTATTTGTTTGTTTGTGTGTTTGTTTGTTTGTTTGTGTCACGCCTGGCGCTATCCCGTATCTGTCCCGTATCTGTCCCGTATCTGTGACTACAAAGGCTCTACAGGATTGTACATAACAGCTGTCCACAATATTTGCGGGCTCCTGTATCTGTCCCGTACCGTACCAATATTCGTCGCATTATGTATACGACTCCCTGATGTAGAGGGAGATTTGGAAAGAAATAGGGAGACGAGGAGGAAATGAAATTAGAATAGACGCCGAATAGGTGATAGGATGCGTCAGCATAAACATACATGTACTTTGGAAGAGAGATCCCGTCGTCTCCAAAATAAGCGTGAACGAGCGATTCAGCGCTGGTCACAGGAAACGTCGGAAGAGAGATCCCGTCGACTCCAGAACCCCCGTGATCCGCAGAGTCCGCCGGTCCCAGGCAACGTCAGGACAGACATCCCGTTGAGTCCAGAACGCCCGTGATCGGCAGAGTCTAAGCCGGTCCCAGGAAACGTCAGGACAGACATCCCGTCGAGTCCAGAACGCCCGTGATCGGCAGAGTCAGCGCCGGTCCCAGTGAACGTCAGGACAGACATCCCGTCAACGCGCAGAAAAACTAAATCTGCAGCCTCTTTTGCCGTCGGACAGGATACGTATTATAGGAGACTGTAAAGTTATGTAATGTCCAAATTTCCACGTGAGCAGCAGGTCACTCGCGTTGATTTTTCGATGTGCGAGCCAAATAACGCGAGCTGAACTTTCGCGTCGCAGACATCCGGTCGACGCGCAGAAAAACTAAATCTGCAGACTCTTTTGCCGTCGGACAGGATACGTATTTTAGGAGACTGCTAAGTTATGTAATGTGCTCCACAGGCAACCATGCATTCGGCGTCGTCATTGGCTCAACAGGTCAATGTACATGTATTACTACAAAAAGGCCAGAAAATCCGATTACTGTATTAAAATCAACTAATTTTCGCTGGCGATTTAATTTCGCTGATTTCGCCGCTTGGTACCAACCGGCCAAAGTAAATCGCAGGCCAAAGTTTGTCATATAGGCAAATGATGCATGATTGAGCAATGGATGCATGTGAGAGCAAAAATACCTATCGATTTCAAATTTGACGTGAAATTGCGCGTCACGTCGGAAATAACGTGCATCTTAACCTCTCTAATAGAGAGGTTTCTATTTCTCATCGGCCAAAATTTGTTGATTTACAGTATAAGGAGATAAAAAGAAAAGAAGGAGCAAACCAAAAGTAGATGATTATTAGAGAAATAACAATCCGCAATAAATTCTGAAAATACTTTTGCCTCAGTTCTTATAACATGTACGATGAGCTAGGCAAAAAAGCATAGCGTAGGGCCCTGAGCTTCCAAGCTCTCGCGTTTGGTATTTGTGTGTTTGTGTGTTTGTTTGTGTCACGCCTGGCGCTATCCCGTATCTGACGGCAAAAAAATCATAGGGATGTTATAAATTTTTCAATTCTCCTATTTTTTCAGGCATATCCTGGGATTCGAACCCGCACTATCGCCCTACATGCATTCCCCCATACACTTCGCATTCATACCCATTCTTCCAAGTTGCTTCACGTTATGATCTTGCGTTTGAAAGCCCTATTTGAATATTGCGGGCAGCTGTATGTGGCCAGCTGTGTTTGATGGTACGGTACGGGAGACGGTGTCGTATTACCCTCGATCGTACCTGTCCCGTACCTATCCCTACCGTACCGTACCATCAAAGACGGCTGGCCACAATGCATATTCAAATAGGGCTTTCAAATGCAAGATCATAACGTGAAGCAACTTGGAAGAATGGGTATGAATGCGAAGTGTATGGGGGAATGCATGTAGGGCGATAGTGCGGGTTCGAATCCCAGGTTATGTCTTAAAAAAAAGGAATTTTTTAAAGAATTTATAACATCCCTATGCTTTTTTTTGTCTAGGTCATCAAGGCAAAAAAGCATAGTGTAAGGCCCTGAGCTTCCAAGCTCTCTCGTTTCACTCAGGGCTCTACACTATGCTTTTTTGCCTAGCTCATCATGAATTTTGTTCGAACAGATGGAAACTTTTTGCAATACAATGATGTAGCCGATCAGTTCGTTATGGTGTGGTTGGGAATTGTAGCCATTATTATTTTTCCGGTTTTAGAGTTCGTATCGGAGCAGTCGTTCTGCAATTCAAAGCGAGCCATCATGGTCGACGTAAAACATTATTTACATACACAAGCTCGGGGAGTCTCTCTGTCCCATAAACTGCCACATACCAACTAAATACAAAACCATACACTTAACAGGAGCTGACTTGCACGCGTGGCCCTTTTCACGAACCCAGACAAAGGGATTGGTCTATCATAACGCATGTACATAGTCACTAGATTACACCCGGACCAGAGATGAAGGCAACAGCGCCAGACATCAATACGGTGTTGTACGGTATAAGGATGTCGTATAGCATGTTGTACAACAGTACGATGAAATTGTGGAAGAAACCAGCGACCGCTTGGGAGCGATGAACATTACAACAGTCTTGTTGTGAGTGATAGTCAGGCCAAGTTTCTGAAGATCAGTTGCGAGTGCTATCCCGAGCATTATGTTAGCATTACGAAAGCATAGACAGTATGCGTATTACAGGAGGCCCAAGTTGCTGAAGACCAGTAGTCATTGCTGATAACGTGCAGAAAAACTATATCTGCAGCCTCTTTTGCTGTCGGACAGGATGCGTATTATAGGAGACTGTAAAGTTATGTAATGTGCTCCACAGGCAACCATGCATTCGGCCGTCAGCAACAGTTAAGCACAAGCACGCTATGAAGGCAAGGACATTATTGTATTGTATCGTACTGTATGGAATATAATTTTACCCGTTGGTTCAACAGGTCAATGTATTACTACAAAAAGGCCAGAAAATCCGATTATAAGGAGATAAAAAGGAAAAGAAGGAGCAAACAAAAGTGAATGAAGTGAGAGAAAATAACAATCCGCAATAAATTCTGCAATTACTTTTACCTAACTCATATTCAAACTGATTGAAACGTTTTGCAATGCAATGATGTAGCCAATCAAAGGAAAAAAACATTTCCATCAGTTCTAATAACATGCATGATGAGCTAGGCACAAAAAGCATAGCTTAGGGCCCTGAGCTTCCAAGCTCTCTCGTTGCTTTTATACGACTTTTGCCTCATCGATTCTTTGTTTCTTGTTACTGAATATGCAGCCTGTATGATTTCTGGACATGAGTGCGGAGACACACATTTAGGTCAATTGCATCTTAGTGTCTCTATTGTTGCCTTTGTCATTGTACCTGCATATCCTGTCCCTACCGTTGCCCCGTCTTCTTCTGTGTCAACTTCATCCAGCCATTATTGAGAGTCTCGATGGTGCAATCCATTTCAGTTTGGGTGGATCTTTCAACAACGTCATTGCCCAGGTCGACCCAATCTTCTATCTCCTTCATTCATACAACGACAAGATCATGGCAACGTACCAAGCTAAGGGAGAAGAGTACCGAACAGGAGATGGCCTTTGGAACACTACACAGCCCTTATCAGGTTGGTGATTTCTGAAAACATTACTGGTTTTTTCATTACACCGAGTGAAATTCCTTGACTTTTGTTTGATTCCTCCGGGCTCTATTCTTTTTAATCAGCCCCTGTTTCCAATATTAGTATAATGCAAGAGAGCATGTCCGAGAAATGCAGACATAGAGGGCAAGTCAATCTCTCCGATTTCGTTCAAATATTGCAGGTAGTTTTCCTTTTGGGCCTACAACAACCATGCAAAAGGATTTGTTGCACAACTTAAGGACACCTGGGAACTAAGGAAAACCTGGAGAACACGCACCAACCGTCGCGTGACAGGCAGAATGGTGAATTCGATTGCGGTTGTCGACAATCAAGACCCAGAGTCAAAATCAGACTACCACGTTGGTCAGCATCGCGATGTTTGCAATGATGACCATTGCTTACTAGGATGTAGACATGGCGATGGCTTGTTCTGTCGTGTACGCTATATCGGCCCTCGCTGTGGGCCCAGAAATCAATCTTTTTCGGCCCATTTCAAGATGATCCCCACAGCAGATAGTGGTTAACCTAATAGGTCTTTTGCCAAATAAGACACGCAGTGACTTGGCGGGGCATGGCATGCGTACTGAATGCGTGACCCGGGCACACCATACATGCAGTCCATTCCTCCCAGCGCGAGCTCTTGTTTTGGAACCGCAACGATCAATCACCGCGTTTGGCGTGTACTCGCCCACGTGTAAATGTGACTTTTCCTTCTATTTTTGTTCGTGCCTTTACTTTCAGAAACTAACTTCTTCAAGCGATCGCGCTCGACATTTTAGAAGATAAAAGAACAGCCGCTGGAGATTCTCCGCCTGGTTCTTGTAAAGTGTTCAGTTTTGTTATGTAGGACATCTTCCCAGCTTCTCTAGTCATGGGGAAAGGCGATCACTGCTGCGTTCCGCAGTGCAACAGCGACCGACGTTCGGACAAAAATACTTTGTTCCACGTCTTCCCTGGTAGCAAAGAAACAAAAACTGGAGAAGCTAGAAGCGTGAGCAGGGACGAGTTGGACACAAGGAAGTCTTGGATTGCCGCCATCCGTCGAGATGAGAGGGACGGTGTGTTTACCATCATGTCGTACAGTACAGTGGTGTGTTCTAACCACTTCACAGACGAAGACTATGTCCAAGGGACAAAGAAGTCGGGCGCAAGGCTGAAATCTACTGCTGTTCCAAGCGTATTTGCATGGAAGAAGCCCACGAAGAGAAAGTCTCGCGAGCGTGGTGCTTCTCCTCCTCCTAAAGTAGCAAAGGAGCCCAAGTCAGACGCTGCAAAGCTGAAAGCCACGACGAAGGAAAATGCCAAGCAAAAAGACGAACTTGAAGAAGCACTGGCTGCTATCGACGATATCCAAGTCGACTTCAGCCTGAAGCTATTTTCTCTAGCTCGGTTTGAAGACTCTGACTCCGATATGCAGTACTACACTGGGTTTCCTTCACTTGCTGCATTTGATGCATGTGAACAATTTCTTCACCTGGATGATAAGAGCGTCATTTCCTTTCGCAGCAAACCCTTGGATGCCGACTCACGGAAAAGGAAACCCGGTGCTGGACGGAAGAGCAAGTTGGCTTGGAGAGAGAAGTTTTTCCTTACCATGGTTCGTCTTCGCCGGGGCACAGACATCCGAATGCTGGCTGATCTGTACTTGATAGATACTGGGACTGTGAGTCGTATCATCACAACAATGGTCAACTACATGTACCTGCGACTGGGAATGATACCAATCTGGCCGCGTCCTTCCCAAGGGTCAGAACGATTGCCAGATGTGTTCAAGGACCTGTATCCGACAACATTCTTGATCATTGATGCCACAGAGCTAAAATGCGAAGTTACGTCCAGTCTGCCTGCACAGTCCCAACTGTACAGCTCGTACAAGACACATACCACCTTGAAGGGCCTCATCGGTATGACCCCAGATGGTGCTGTGGCGTTCATCTCCGAGTTGTTCACTGGATCTATCAGTGACCGCGAGCTTACGATCAGAAGCCACTTCCTAGATCTTCTCCCAGCAGCCGGCTATGGGACATCGATTATGGCAGATAAAGGATTCGACATCCAGGATCTTTTAGTGCCGTATGGCGTCAAGTTGAACATTCCCCTGTTCAAGCGATCAGGACACCAGATGGCCCTAGAAGACGTTCAGAAAACGCAACAAATCGCCAAGTTACGAATTCATGTTGAGCGTCTGATGGAGCGGATCAAGGAGTTCAACATCTTTTCCAAGATTGTTCCAACAACTCTTTTCCCCATCATCAATCAGATATGGACAGTCTGTTGCCTTCTCACATTGTTCCAGGCTCCTTTACTTGCTGATGCAAATTAAGTTATCCATGCCAACTGTTGCTAGCATTGCATGGCGAATTAATCTTCAGCAACACGAATTTCGTCATGCCTGAACAGTCATGCACAATCATATTACTGAGCAGATAATGACTTCCTCTGTACAAAATTTGATACGATATAATTTTGATTGCAATATTTACATAAGTTCAATGAATAAAGTTAGTCTTGCCGGTATTGTTATTACGGTCACAACGGACCTACAACGGCGAATATATTATACATGTATTGTACAACCATACGCATGAAGTTGAAATGATTCGAATCTTGCAGGTTCCTTTCAGTTTGAGGCCTAATTACATGCTATTGCATTTGATCTGTATTTTACGATTTCAACCCATTACAAGATTACCATGTATAACTGGGAAGAAAAGAATGAAATGTAATAATAATGATTCAAGTGCACAAACAGCTGCCAGGCAATGTTCTCAATCATCCTGGAAAACCTGGCCGGCAGAGATTTCCGTGGCCTTTTTCAGATGGGATGAGCAGAACTGTAGCAGGCGTGGAAGTAGATCCTTCTTCCAAAATTCATCGTCGAACAAGATGCGTTCAACGGAAAGTCGACGAGGCCCAGTCCAGATGACAAAGTCACACCAAGATAAGCCAGACACACCAAGTTGCCCTTGAACTTGGTAGTAGTACGCGTGACTAGCACGGAGTCGGGGTTGACCATTGACAAGCTCACAGCAGAAGTCTGGCAATGAACAGGCCTCAGCAGGGGTTAAGTCATCGCCATAAGCGGTGTGCGGACACTTTATCTCCAGCAAACCATTTGGATCGGCTGGACAGGACCCATCATAGACTTGGCCGTCAGGACAAGCACCAATGTACTGGTAAACAGGGTGGATGACCAGACCACATTGCCGCACCTCATAGTCCGCGTTGCACATTGTTTGCTTGCTTGCCAAATAATCCCTTCTGGCCAAATCCTCACAGGCTCTTCCATGAGAAACCGCTCCAACTCGAGACAAATCCTTGTCCTGAAAGAGGCTCGTCACGAATGCATCTGTCACCTCCTTCCGGTGAGTTACGAGGTGGAAGCGTGAAGAAGTCAGGGTGATTCTCCTCAGTCTTTTCCACAATTCACTGCTACCCTGACTACGAGTGAGCCGCTCGATGGCTATGGTTTTGCTATGGAGTAGCGGTCGTGCAAACTCATCACCTTCCCTAGCAGACTTCGGCAGTGGTAAATCACAGAAGTCCTGGCTGGTAGAACACTCAGCGCCAGCAGGTTGTTGGCTGGCAGGTGATTCTGAGGTGGTGTTTCGATCATCACTTGCTGTTTGCGAGCTGCACGCTGCCAGCTGCGGTTGGTCCGCTATCGCCACAAATGGTCGCTTTCTAGCTGGAGGCACATCAACTTTATCCCCCTCGAGCTGGTGGTAACACAGCACTGAGCCGAATGGGACAGCGCCCACCTTGGACTGACACTGGTGCACCTCCTCTCCACGCGACAGCAAAGTTGCAATGGGGTACCTGCGGCCGGTTGCGGTGATCTCATCCAGCAGGCGATCAAGTTCCTCACACTTAATCTCTTTGGTTGAAGGACCTCTCGCCTCATAGAGTGAGGATGCTCGCCGGACACTCTGAATGTCATCCATATTCTTCGACGGATCCGCTTTTTCAATTACGAGTGAAGAAACTGGCTGTGCGACAACTTGACGAGGCCGAGGACCCCAAGCCTGCTTCTCAGTTGTGCAAGTCTGCTCTGCTGGTACATCCTGCTGCTTCTTCGCACAGTGCTCGATGCTTAGGAGCAGTGCGACGAGATGATGGCACGAGCCAGCAACTCCAGCAGTGCAAGAGCAGTGTGCATAAACGATAGACATCAGGTAAGTTGTAGCAGCTGCTTCAACTAAACACTCAAGTGCATAACTTTCTTTCTTGGACTGGGACGCCCAGCACTTGGCTTTGATGAAGTATCTGGTCGGGGTCTCAGTAGACATTGCAATCTTGCAACAGCTCACAGAATGTATGTAACTCCAGAAGAAGAAGTTGAATCCACGGGTGAAGGGTTTTTTCACGGTAGCATGCTTGCCGCAGGCTCGGAGGTGATCGAAAATCACACCAAGCGATAGGTCATTTGGCAAAGCAGAGCTTGATGTGTCCCACCCTGTGTCAGGAAAACTAGGACGAGATATAGCTGCTACAGTGGACGAGGTGCTTATTGCATCACTATGTGCTTCCACGAGCTCAGCGTCAACAATGCTCTGAATGGCAGCACTCTTCCGTTTTCCTTGCCGACGCCTGCCGCCAGATGTATCTGGAGTGCACAGTTTTGGATCGTTGTGGTAGAACCTGGCCCTGAACAGATGGAGGAAGTTGGAAAGCAAAAACATGTACCGATAAAATTTTCTTTTCCTTTTGTGAAAAGTTATTTGAAGACTGCATCCCGAAGTGGTACTTACCGTTCGAGCAACTCATCTCGTTTCCCGGACACTCGGGCTCCTCTAGCTCGCAGGTACGTCTTCAATTGGTTGACCGTCCATTTTTCAAACGACTCGTTGTCCGGAGGCATCACAAACCGAACATTGGGATCTTCAATTTCATTTTCAGCCACAGGACTAGTTGCAACGTTCCCTTCATCGCAACGTATCGCGGCAAGAGAAGAAGGGCTCGGCTCATGGCCCGCTTCGTCAGCCATGTTACATGATATCAAACTCACTGCAAAGGCCCAGCGAGAAGTAAATCACAAAGAGATACTTTCTAAACAAACAGCGGACAGCGTTGAAAAGCGAGAATAAAACAGAAACCCTTCGCTGTCATTTTTTTCGATCCAGGAGAGCCACATTTTTCTGGCCAAGTGGGCGAGTACACGCCAAACGCGGTGATTGATCGTTGCGGTTCCAAAACAAGAGCTCGCGCTGGGAGGAATGCACTGCATGTATGGCGTGCCTGGGTCACGCATTCAGTACGCATGCCATGCCCCGCCAAGTCACTGCGTGTCTTATTTGGCAAAAGACCTATTTTCTGACAATTCACCCATTGTATTTTGCTCATTTTCCCCATGCAGTGTTTGACTGGTTCAGAATGGATGACTTCCTAGACATCATGAATTTGCCAGGTGGTGTTTGCACTCGATATGGCGCATCACGGCCAAGGGAGGAGGCTATCAGAATGAAGAGCTACGCGTCACTGGAATTGCCGAGGGATGACCACATATATGTTCCATATGAGGTGTGCCCAGTGATTGGTTATTAAAATATGACCAAGGAATGAAATTCTATCCCATTAGGATTGTTCGCATTGCATGGTAGTACAGTAAAACCTGTAACTAAAGACCACCGTGACTAGCGACCACCGTGACTAGCGACCACCGTGACTAGCGACCACCGTGACTAGCGACCACCGTGACTAGCGACCACCGTGACTAGCGACCACCGTGACTAGCGACCACCGTGACTAGCGACCACCGTGACTAGCGACCACCGTGACTAGCGACCACCGTGACTAGCGACCACCGTGACTAGCGACCACCGTGACTAGCGACCACCGTGACTAGCGACCACCGTGACTAGCGACCACCGTGACTAGCGACCACCGTGACTAGCGACCACCGTGACTAGCGACCACCGTGACTAGCGACCACCGTGACTAGCGACCACCGTGACTAGCGACCACCGTGACTAGCGACCACCGTGACTAGCGACCAGCCTGGTACTACCGACCACTTCGCCAGGCACGGACAATCTCACATTCAAAATGCACTGTGACTAGCGACTACCTGCTGAACGCGACCAGCGACCGCCTTTTCTTGTCCCAAAGACGATTTTTGACCCGTAACTAGCGACCGCGATGTAGGAAATCAAAAGTTGCGCGAAGCTCCTTCTTGACATTTTGATGATTTTCCGTGGACCTGAAAGGCATCTTTCGATACTACAGCTGAAGAAATGAACGCAGGCCATTTTTGACTGTGGAGTCGGTGTGGACTTCACTACACCTGTCAGAATTTCAAGCGCTGCCAAGAACAGATATGATAGGAAACGTCTTGGAGAGCGTATCTAAAGCGCTCTCTGATCGATGTTACTACTCGGAGGAGAAATGAAGACTGAGCGGCTCTGTCACCCCAGTCAGTCACGGACGAATCGACGAATGCATCAAGGAATCCAGAAACAAAGCAGCACCGCAAGGTCCTGATGCTGGAGAATTGCGTTCAAGCAATCGAGAAGTCGCAACAAGGACAGTCGGTACGATTGATCGCATGAACAAATTTGAAGCCCAGCGCAAAACGAAACTTCCACAGGGAACGTTTGACTCCTGGCTTCAGAAGTAGGAGCTGAATTTGATGTCTGCAAAAAAAATTAATCTTCTCTGTCTCTCTCCATCTCTCCGTCTTTCTCTCCAAGTGTTGTTTGACCTGAAATAAGAATGGCATTGCGCAAGTCTTGGGGAATTGTATTAGCTGCATTTTGATATACATAATTATCATATAATGGGATCCATATATGGTCGCGCGGTGCAAACCTCTAACTAAAGACCACCTGCTGCTAAAGACCGCTTTTGCTGGCACCAAGGGGTGGTCGGTAGTCACAGGTTTTAATGTATGTTGATAGTATGTTGCGACTATCATGCCAACCACCCACTCCCCATAATAGCAGCATAACGATTGCCGTGTCCGAATTTTGTGCAAATGCGTTGCTTGGTGTTGCATTCAGCATACATCGGAAGAGCAAAATATACCTTCTGATTGTGACAAATGGAAAGCACTGTCATGCTTCTTTCCTGTGCTCATATCAGGTTTTGAGGGAGATGGATGCAGACCCGGTTGTAACCTCTTTGACTGCAGATCTTGCCAAATTTGACAAAGCCCATTACAGATCCTTTCGTTGGACTGAAGAAGGATTTCATCTTGATAAAGATTGGTGAGTACAGTTTGGTTTCAAGATTGGGTGGGCTACGTCAAGCAATTTGCATTTTTGTCTTGAACTTAAGGGCTCAAAAAGAACTGTTCTCCCCAAGAATATTCATGACTTCCGGCCAATGCTACTGGTGCTCGAGTCCCATGCCTACTTTGGATGCATGGTCTGCGTTTCGGGAGAACAATCCCACTTTTACAGTACTCCATACGATGCGGAGGGGAATAAATGCATGCTATGAAATGCATCTTACTGGTAGCAATTTAGCCGAGGGGGTGGGACATCATTTTCCTCTACGTATTATGGTCTGGAAACTATAGTAGTCAATATCGTTTCTAAGTTTTCACATTTGTTGCACTCATTTTCACTGTAGTTCCTGTTTTCGTGCTAGTTTGGTTTTGGTTCTTGATAGTGGCTGCTGTGCACAAGGCCAGCTTTGAAAGACTTAGTTTCTAAGGGTTTTTTTGCAAAGTGCTTTGCTACTCAATGCACCTTCCTACGCCACACAAACTCCTAAAGTACCCATGTCCAAAGAGGAAGTAAGCAAAGCAAAGCAACTGTGCACTTGCTGGTGTTCGTCGCCCCAGTATGCTGGCGTGCAACTCCATGCCTTTGCTGATGCTCATCGCCGCGGTATGCTGGAGTGCAACTCCCTCAAAGCGCAATCCTGGAGTGTACGACTCCTTGGCATTCGCCTAGCTGAGTACAATCTGTACAAATCTTTATAGGGAAATGTTCAACCCAGCGTTCAATTGTTGCTAGGAGGAATTCCCATGTCGCATTGCGAAAGTTTAGCTAACCTCAATTTCTGCAATCAGGTAGTTGTGATTGTTGCAGATGCTGCACAGGGTGTTCGATTTGGGGTTTCCTTGGTTTTCCGCCTTCGAATCGTATCTGCGAAATACTTGTGTGGATGTCGCCCTGGCTAGCATGCAAACCAACCCGAGTGAGGTGTGGTACACTTGCCCACTACAGCTTCAAAATGTGGTCTTGTGCCATTCAATTTGAAACTACTGTGTTTGCCGACAGGAGGAACGATTTCCTTACCGTGAACTTCTTTCCCTTGAAGCACGACAGTGCGGTGGACCTTTGCAGCACCTATGCTAAGGAAGCAGCCAATTTCAGGAACTACACTGGTTCTGCCGCCAGCCAAATGCTGATTGGCTAAACAGGGAAGGCTCGTGCTACATGTTAAAATTTGGTAGCAGCCTCACCTGCTCTTTTTTTTCCTTTCTCACTACTTCGGTGTTGAATCTTAACAATACTCCCTGTTAATAATTTTTCTTTGGGTGCTTCGGTGAATTTTTGCAGAAAGCTGTGTTTTGGTCTGCTTGTTTCCCTTTTAACAGAACCGATTTTTGCACTTCTGCACAACATTTCTAAGCTGTTTGTGTTCAAAATTGCATTTTTTCTGCTTTAATCGATAAGATTCTCTAACTCCCTCAATGTAATTAAAATACATACAATTCTTTCCTACTCATGGCTTTCTACATGATGCATACTGCTTCACGTGACTTGAAATGAGCATTACTATTTCGAGTTAAAATTTACAATGATGACCCATTATCAACAATAAAACTACTAGAACATATCTCTCCTACACTTACTTGACTCCCGAATCCACAAAAAAGTGAGAGCAAAATTGAGTGCGCTAGGCAAAGAAAGAACATTGCGTTCCCTACACTTGACTCCCAAATCCCCAAACAGTGTACTTGCGCTAGGGAAAGAAAGAACATTGCGTTTGTCACAATTCCACCAATCCTATATCTCCTAAACATAGAAATGCCAAAAGGGGAAGAAGTAAGGCAATCAAAAACCCAAAATATTGAAGAATTGTTGTGCAGAGATGCTAATAATTCTGGCAGAAATCTTCGCTAGGCAAATAGCAGGAGAAGAACAGCCTACTCTAAATAACACTCAGTGACTCAGTGACTCTGCACAACAGCAACTGAAATGCAAATATCGACAAGACGGGGGGGGGGGGGGGGTCGAGTGGAAACAAATGGAACATTGGCTTATTGAATAATTCAATAGTAAAAGTTGCAATATTCCACTGACAAAGTGTGGATAGCAAAATGACCTAAAGGGCCGGCATCCACTCATTTAACAATGTAGACTCTTGAAAGAGGTGTTGAGTTGTCGAGGCTTGTCATATTATAATTCTTCCCTGTTTAGCCAATCAGCATTTTGCTAGCAGCAGAGCCAGTGTAGTTCCTGAAATCGGCTGCTTCTCTAGCGTACAGGTTGCACTTCTCTACAGCATCATCTTCTTTCAAGGAAAAGAAATTAACAGTGTGGAAATCCTTCCTCCTGTTGGCAAAATACAGTAGAGAGTCAAATTCCGTTATTACACCAGGACACCGGAGCCACGGCGACAACATGTAGGAGTTTGAACAACAATTTCATGTGACAATCGTCATGCACGATATGACACCGAGGACTGAACTATGCACACACTGCACATGAAAGTCTACTGGGTAAGCCGTCACTCTGCACACACTGAACAAGTAAATGTGAACACGTCACTGTTTGCATATGGTGGGAAAGAGCTTTGCACCTTCGTATTTAAAACGAAAATGCAAGAGGTCTGACTTTTGCTTCAAAGTTGTTAGCCTTGTAAAAATTCAAATACTCAGGTGCATGGTTTACGACTCTCTTGTCTTGAGAAGGTGACCATTCAATATAGAAAAGTCAAAATACTTTACCAACAAATGATTGTGATTACAACTAATCTCATGTAATACTTCTTTCCTTTCTGCCTCATCCTGTGAGAGGGTGGGCAATTCTCTTGTCCATGCAAGAAAGCAGCAATGCCTGTTCATTCTGGCAAAGTTTTAAGTAAAAAATACTTTGAAGTACCAAGTAAACAACCAATGAATAGGTGCATATATTCTCACGCTAGATAATGAGTGAAGGTTGAAGGCAGTGAGTTTGTGCCCTTCTCCAATCCACTTACCAGTCTTTGTCCAGATGAAAACCTTTCTCCGTCCAGCGAAATGATTTGTAACTTCTCTTCAAAAACTTGGAAAGATAGGGAGCATATTTTCCGAAGACTGAGTTCACATCCATTTCCCGTAGGACCTAAGAACGTCAAACAAAATAATACTACCTTTCTTTGTTCTGTGTCATCTTGCAAACTCTCAGAAGGCATTGCCAACAGTAATAGTGCGAGTCAATCATGTCTTTTGAACGTGCGAAGAAAATCTATCAATCCGTCACCTCAGTTCACTTTTGAAATACATGATGAATTTGCAATATTTGCCAGGCCAACTTTCCAATTGCTATTATAGCAGCAGCTATGCCATTTAGGGAGCACCACAGTTGTTATACACTACTCACTTCGTACGGTACATACAGATGGTCATCCCTTGGCAGCTCCAGAGCCAGGTAGTTCTTCATCCTGATGGCCTCTTCCCTGGGTCGTGATGCGCCGTATCGAGTACATACACCACCTGGCAAGTCCATGATGTCCAGGAAGTCATTCATCCTCAGCCAATTGAATACTATGCAGAGTCGAAAAGTTTTAAAAAAAACAACAAAAAGCAACAAAAACAAGACTTGGATTTAGATGAAGAGCCAAGGATTAAAGTGAAAAAGAAAGAAAGGTTAACAAGTTATCCGTTGTTTGTGTTTAACACTAACAAATATAAGCATGATACCGGTGAGTCAGAACCTGCAACGATTAGTACAACACTGACTGATGTGATACATCCAACGACCTAATGCTTAGCTACATCACGTCTAGAATGTGCAAACCAACAGCCGTCCAACTTAGAATGTTCTAAGTTATGAAATGACATAAGAAAGGGGAAGGTGAGCGCACTCAAGACGAAAACAAGCCAAACATCACAGCGAACTAAGAATGTTAGCTATGACAAAGTGATAACAAAGGACGAACGGCCACGGCGCAGGACACCGTGGATCATTTCGAGAATGCGGAACAACGACCACCCAACTTGGGAGGGTCATGCTATCGGAGAAAAGCAAAAAAGTGCCGTCCGGTCTGTCTCACTTCGTGTTCGCGTAACATCCCCCTATTTGGTTAGGCATGTGTTGCTACATGAGTGTTTCAAAAGGTAGCATGTACTATGCAAACATGTGCTATGCAAACAGGTACTAGCAATACATGTCATAATAGCGAGCACCAACCTGATAGGCGTTCTGTGGTATTCCATAGCCCATCTCCTGTCTTGTATCTCATGCCTTTTGCTTGAAAGGCAGCCATGAGCTTGTCATTGTATGCATGAATCAAATAGAAGATTGGGTCGACTTGAGCAAAGACGTTTGCAAAAGATCCACCCATCGAAACATGGATGGCACCATCGAGAACTTCGATGATACCTATTGGAAAAGAAAAAACAATTTTAAGAACACCCTGAGAGGAGCGATTAGTAATTAAGAAGACAGACTAGCATCATGGTATGGGGAATCATGATATAGGGTAGAACGAGGATAACCAGATTGACTTCACAACTGTGTGCATAGGATGTACTTTGTTTATGTAAAAATTGTACTTAGACTGTATTTGAATGATATTTCGAGTTGAGTGTATTTTCAGTACTTGAGCCTTAACACGAGAACACGAATTGAGTGGAATTTTTGGAAAAAATGAGATGGGGTGTTGAGACGATACCCACACGACTCCCACACAACTCGGGAAAAAGCTGAGCAAATAATATTCAATCTTCATGGATTCACGCTGATTTTTGGCCTCCAGAAGACCGTAATTGTCACGGAACGCAAGTACATGCGCTGCACGTCCAGCTATGCCATATATGTATCGATTTCCTTGCGGCCGAGACCCAGTGAAAACCAAACAAGACCACTCTACACTAGAAAATAGTTGCTAAACCCAGCTGAGCAGCGAAACAATTAGCAGAACCAAGACGCAGTCAAGCGAAGCAAGGTGATCTCCTTGGTCAAACTTTTGACAGGGTTTTCTGCACTGTACTTGTTTGTCTTGCAGCAAGGCTCATACTATATCATCTGATCCGTCATGGCACAGAACAAAACCACCAATAGGAGAAAATGTGGGTGACATCAAATTAATAAAAATTAAAATATATTTCACGGATCGCCCGAGACTCGGCTGGAAGCAGAGTTTTCCGCATCCGCCGTGGGAACGCCGTCACACTCCAGGATCAAAGGCGCAGATGCAGCGCCTAAACGGTGGGAGGTGAGTAGATCAGACCCACCACCAAGTGGTCAAAGACCGAAATCCCATTAGCTGCATCCATGGACGTCAAATTATGAAACAGAAAATTCTTCTTTGTAAACTAGTTCTTACCCAATAGAAGCTAGCATTCTTCTGGTGAATGCCCAGTAGCAATAGCAGAGTGTCAACAAGACAGGCAATTTTCTTACCGTCTTCAGCTAGTACGGATGTATTGGCATTAATAGCGGATATCATGACCTCAATAAGCTGCCAAGGGTATGGAGCAGTAGTATGCCATGGGCTTATGGGGTAGAATCCGACTTGTCTTTCGAGACAATTTGGGTAAGGGAGCGACCGTCCTTTGTAGAGGAACTTAGGTGGCTGATAAAAACCTGGACAGAACACACCACGCATCAATTGACACACATACATTGGCATGCATCATCATTAACTCAAGTGGGAGAGCTTGAGTGCTAATGTGCATGTGTACAAACAGGGCATACATAACTGATAGAAGTAATTCTCTTCTGCAGCTACCAAATATAAATTGATATCAATGTGATGAGATAATACCATCGGATACAAAGGATTGTTACAAACATAAGTATCATGTGTTTGAGAAACAAAGTTCCTGAACAAATTTCTTACCCTCGCCATACGGTGGTCCCTGAACACATTTCGAAGGTGGTACGCCGTTTCCGCCAAAGGTTCCAATAGTGAACATTCGCTGCTGTAGGAATGGAATGCCTTCATCGCGTCCAATATCCCAGTATGGTATCGTGACTTTGCAGTCAACAAGGCGGAGGAGATTCTCAAACGCCAGCAACGTCATTCGATGGAATGCCATGAGTGCATGGTGCAAGTCCGCACGCACAGGACGTATAACCATATTGCAACCCATGACAGGATGAAGCCATGTCAATGTTCTAAAGGCTTCCTTGTAGAGAGGGTCGTGCCACGCTTTCAGGAAGGCATTGCTATAGCGCTCAATGTCGGCCTGAATTAGAGTAACAGAGACAAACTTACACAACGGCTGATAAGTGTATGTCTCTGATTCTAGTACTAAGAGTTGGAGCCAAATCAGAGGATTTGGCGAAAATATAATTTCAAAGCCGGCTTCAAAGCTTGGTATGCTTAGTTGCTCAGTTCTTAAAATTGCTTTCTCTGACTTCATTTCAGGAGCTCAGAGACAAACATATATTTTTTAACGGTGGAGTGTGAGAAATTACACTTCATTACCGCCCACGTACAGAGCTTCATTGTAAAAGGTCTGGACATTTACTATCCAATTACCCACAGATTGTAGACAAGTGCACTGCCCCGAGAATGTTAGTCAAGTATTTCCTCCGTATACAAAAACTTCGTGACTTTTTTTAAGGCTGCGCACAGCTCTAGAATTGTTCCGTTTGACTTGGAATACACTCGTGGCATTGTCTAACCTGTTTACAAGCTATATACAAAGAAACAAGCAACTCAGACGAATGAGATTGAGTTTATTCAGAGTCTTCGTCGCTCCTGTCATTGTCATCTGACGACGCCGCCGCCGCATCGTCAAAAGTTGCTGCTTCCGTTCGCATTTCGTTCAGATTCTTTTCAGCTGCAGTGATGATCCGACGCGGGACTTTGCCTACGTCCTCTTCATCTCCAGAGCTGTGTACGAAT
The DNA here is from genome assembly GCF_964019385.1 of Sycon ciliatum. NCBI lineage: Eukaryota > Metazoa > Porifera > Calcarea > Leucosolenida > Sycettidae > Sycon > Sycon ciliatum. Next base: position 31,974,830 of record NC_088644.1, read on the forward strand.
CCGTGTCGACTATATTCAGTCGGTCTAACCCGCGACCTCGATTATGCCGTGAAACGAGTTGCTCAAGCACATCCACACGCTTCGCATTCTCTCGGCAGGATAATCCTCCCAGCATTCTACAACGGCTTCGAGGAGTTCCCTGCGATTCCCCTCCGCAACGACGAAGACGTCTGACTGGAGAGAGGCGAAGAAAGCCAGGTCGTCAACATTCTGATCTGGAGTCTGTACTGGTTGCACGACGACTGAAATGTTTCATCTTGCCGTGCGAGCGGAACCAATTTATGTTCTCACGCTGCGTATGGGACCACGCACCGCAAGTACGAGCCTGGCCAGTTTCAGGGCAGCGAGTGCCGCGTGATTCCGTGTTCCAGCCGCGAGCTCCACTTCGTCAGTTTCGAGCAAGTAAGTTTTTTCATTTGACTCGTGAGTTCCTGTCGGCAACGTCCTCACACGCATGGCTTCCGTGGAGAATCTGTTTGGGATCAACCAAACCTACCTCAACATGAATGTGGGTTATCGATGACAGCCTTTGGCACGGTTCGTTGAGCAGGTTCTTGCCCAAAAACACTGTAGAAAAAAGTCACGAAGTTTTTCTATACAGAGGAAGTACATGTACCACAAGGCTAGCATTTACCTTAGCCATGGAATCGAAACTCTTGCGTACGCGACAGCACTTCATTCTTCCTTCAACACATCTGCAATCCAGTCCGCAATTCTCAGTTATGAAGGTCTCAGTGATGTTACATTCTGCATTCACATCAGGAGAAAATGACAAGTGCAAAGTATCCAATCATGACATTAGTACTTTGGAATGCTATAAAACAGAGAGGTTCCAGGCTGTCCAAGAAGGGTGCTCAATACCGAAAAGGCAGAGATACATGCAGTTCCAACAAGAACAAGAGGATGAAAAAGGTGTTTTTACTCCGTGTTTAAAGGGGAAGTTAAGGCAAGAATTAAAATTTCACCAGTTGTAGTCTTCGGGGTGCTGAGTCGAATGGTCTTGGTCCGAGGAAGCTGAAACGCTCCCTTCCTACTTGAATCCCAATCGAACTCGCGCACTTCCACCGAAACTGGGTGACTGCGCCCTACTAGATGGGGATTTGTATGCAAAATGTCACTAAAAGCGCCATTTCGTTCTTATAAAAGCACGGATGACCGCGATTGGCCCATATGTTGTAGTCTTTTGGAAGCTGAGTCGACTGGTTTTGGTCCGAAAAGGCTGCGATGCAGCGTTCCTCCTTTATTCCCAATCGAACATGGTTGAAGAAGCGGTCACGTGGTCCTGGGTGCCCAAATCACCTGGTCACCACGCCAGCAGGTGACAACTTTCACACCAAGGTTCAACTCGAGTTCAACTCGAGTGACAGGAGTGCACCCAAAAAGGTCAAAGTTGTACCCTGCAGGCACGGTGACCAGGTGACTGGTGTACGCAGGAGCACGTGACCGCTTCTTCAACCATGTTCGATTGGGAATAAAGGAGGAACGCCGCATCGCAGCCTTTTCGGACCAAACCCAGTCGACTCAGCGTCCAAAAGACTACAACATATGGGCCAATCGCGGTCATCCGTGCTTTTATAAGAACGAAATGGCGCTTTTAGTGACATTTTGCATACAAATCCCCATCTAGTAGGGCGCAGTCACCCAGTTTCAGTGGAAGTGCGCGAGTTCGACTGGGATTCAAGTAGGAAGGGAGCGTCTCAGCTTCCTCGGACCACGACCATTCGACTCAGCACCCCGAAGACTACAACTGGTGAAATTTTAATTTTTGCCTTAACTTCCCCTTTAACTCTGCATCAAGCATAAATGTAGGACTCAGTATAGAGTCCATGCACTATATGATGTCCAGCACCCTATATAGAGTCCATTGGTCCAAAATCCACTACACAGAGTCCAGGAGTCCACTCAGTTTTGATCAGCTTCATCCTGCTGCGCAATCCCCTATAAGGAGTACACTTGTTCTACAAGTCCCCTATTCACGGTCCAGGAGTCCAGTTTATCCAGTTACGCCGTCCTGTGTGTTGTGCCCACAAGAGAACAAACACCTTTTCAGTTTTGCTTGCCTCGTGGCAGCGCATTCCTTTCTTCACTTCAGCCATGGCTGCCAGTTCTGCTGTGCAGTTGCTGACAGTAATCTGTCTCGAGGTAACCAAGGAGGATAAGGAGACGTTCAAAATCAAATCTGGAAAGCGTCTTGTGGTTCTCTGAAGACGTTTCATCAGTGCGCGGGATGAAAGCAGAAATTGCAGAACGAGAAAAGTTCAGCACAGTTCAAATCTGACGGGTCAGGTACACTGACACTCTCTTTCGTTCGACGCCACAAGGATCCCCTGTTTGGCTGGCCATTGCTGCCAGTAAGACGTTTGAACGGTTTCGAATTTCATCAGAGCGAGGGATGAAAGCAGAAAGCGGAGAACGAGAAAAGTTCAGCACAGTTCCAATCTGATGAGTCAGATACACTGACACTCTCTTTCGTTCGACGCCACAAGGATTCCCTGTTTGACTGGACAAGAGCTGCCTGTAACACCGTGTCAAAAGGCTGTCCAACTACATGGCAGGACGATGACTGAGGTACGGAAGCTTTTGCTCGTTTCGATTGGTCTGCTGTTCTGTCGTTATGCTTGAATTTTTTTCCATTTTCAAGGAGCGTATCGCGTTTGTTTGATGTTGCTTGAATGACTGCCCTAAAAGTAATCAACCACTTCGTAATAGTCCTCAAGGACTGCAAGGACTTTGCATCAATCGTATCCGATCGTCTAGCTATCATCAATTATTGTTTTATTTCATGAGAAATGTATTTTTATCCCTATGATAATTATGTGAACTCCACGACACTCTTCCAGTACTATGCTCTAATATGATGTCAAATACAATGTCAATGGGATCCATAAACGCAGTGCCAGTGTACTAGTAGTAGTAGGATTATTTCTTGTATGCCGATGACAAGAAAAAGCTTCAAGCTAATACATGTACTTGTATTCCATGAAGTAACCGTTTTGATGTCACAAACATGACACTGTGTCAGTGAAACTGCCTCGTGACAACAAATCATTGCATTTCCATCTTGGGGAAGACTGACTGACGGCAACGCTGTACAGATTGTTCAAATAATCTCATTTCAATTTAGTTGCAATGAAGTAAAACACTGTGTACACTACATGATTGTATTGTTGTGTGTCTGTGCGTCTTGAGTGTGCACAAACGATCTTATTCCTCGTATTACTAATAGATTATTGTCCCCACCGTCACCTGTTCACAGGTCTTTGAGTGGATGGATTTCATTGAGCATCACATTCGTTGAGAACTTGGTAGTTGTGTGCTCCCATGCATCATTACGGTAATAAGCGTATCCTTGTGCTACCTATTTGTTGCAGGTGTCCTGATCTTCAGAAGCTTGCGGAACTGAGTGCTGCTGAACATTTGCATGGCCATGAGCAATGGTGAAGCTTGCTATTGCAGTCTCAGCATGTGCTAGTATTATGCTGACTACTGCACTATGTTACTCTCTTACACGTGCGTGCATCCGCCCACGTACGCATTCGTTTCGCATAATTATTTGTTATCCCTCTCGACTTAAGGCCGCACGTTTTTATTTCTATGTTTCTCGTCACCTGAAAATCTAAAAATGTATGCGAGAGGTGGAAAAAATAATAGATGACCGAAAAATAAAAAAAGTTTATTAGACCTTTGATCACATTAAAATCCACCAATGCACCATGAAAAATAGCATCCATAGTTAGCAACTAGTATGTGGTAGGAGCTTCTGTCACAATCTGTGCATGTGCAGCTAGATTGCTCACAAAAAATGCCGTCCTTGCATCATGTGTCGCGCAGGCCAGGCCACATTATGTACATGTGCATGAGTGTGCTGGTCCCCACATGCACAGTCAGTGCAGCACAGTTTTTTTCTTCCAGACTCCTGAATCGTATGCGCGCGGGTGACGAGAAACATAGAAATAAAAACGTGTGGCCTTACGTGTAAATGGTTGGACGTTTGCATGGCTGTTGGAGTTGCGTGTGTATTGTGTCTCTACTCTTTTCTTGGCGTTGTATAAGTTTGTGTGTGTGTGTGTGTGCGCGCGCACACTAATTTGAAAACAAATAATTAATCCCTGGCTCTCCATTATTCTCTTTCGATTCATGGTTTTTTTCTAGGTATTTTCTTGGCGTTGTGTGGGTGTGTGCATGTGTGTGTGCGTGCACAATATTTTGGCAACACAACATGATCGAGATAATATATATTATCGTAATTTGCAGCGTCTGCGAAGAGACCACTTGATTCGAGGATGGTGTTTGTAGGGTTTTTCATGTAATGAAGTGGCTGCAGTGGCGCCTCAATACTTATTTTTAATCTTGAGAAGTGAATGATGTAAAGGATTAAAGGGAGAGGCCGTTTCTGGTTAATATTCACTGCACAGCAGATCCTATGTATAATTTCGAACTCTGGGTAGGGGATGCCTAATTGGCTGGACTTTATTTTATTTATTTATTTATTTATTTATTTCTGCACCTCGTGGCATGTCAAGACAGCCATTTGAATTGAGGAGAGGGTGAGACCAACCACGGAAGAAGAGAAAAAAAGAAAATGAAGAGCACGTACACAAAGTGGGAAGGGATTAGCAACTTACAAAGCAATGGGATGCTCAGCGAGCTATGCAGCGGAAGTGGTGACTGTGACTTTGTTTACAGGGAGATACTGAAGTGCTGTCTGACGAGGGTACGGAATTTGGGCATATCTGGAGCTTGTCTAACACTGGGAGGCAGTTGGAGCCACGTGGAGTAGGAGGAAAAGAAAGGGGAATTTACGAATAGGGTAGACCTAGCTAGGGGGAGACGAACGCATCTTCGGGTGGTGCCACCTGAATTGAACCAATTAAGGGACTGTAAATGAGCAGGGTGCTGGTCAAGAAAAATTAAATGTGCCAGGGTGCACTTGGAAGCATCAAGGTTATGTTGCAGAGTGGTAGTGGATGCAGCAGCATACAAGTCTAGAGGGAGTATTGTCCACATAAAGACTCTTCACAGTTGATTTCAAAGTTTGGACTCCGTACAGTTGATTTTGGACCAATGGACACTATATAGGGGTGAAGCCAATTGGCTGGACTCTATACAGGGAGTGATGTCCATCTAAACTTTGAGATCACAGTTGATTCCAAGTTTGGACTCTGTACAGTGGATTTTGGACCAATGGACTGTATATAGGGGTTGGACATCATATAGGGGCTGGACGCTCTACTGAGTCCAACATACATGTATATAAAACAACAATGCGTTACATGGGCAGATTCCTGCAGAATGATGGATAAGAGACTATTATCCCAGTTGATGCTGGGAATAGCTACAAAGCCTTTAAAAAGCTGTAACTGCACTTGACTATGTCCTATGAACATATTATATATATTTATATTTATTACAACATCTCAAGACTCGGTGGAAACACCGGCCAATGTTAAGAGAGTGGGTGATTGCCAACCACGGCGATAAATAAAAGTAAGGGGAGGGAAAAAGAAGGAGTAGCAAAATGAACAGCAACAATATGTCGTAAGAGTTGAACATTGGAGAGGTTTTGCACAAAGTTTCTTCTGCGGAACGTGAAATTTAGTGCCGGAAATGTATTTGAACGCCGGATTCGAGCATGAGCCGAGTGTGGCACACATTCGAGTACAACGTTTGGAGAAATTCTCTATTGCCCAACTTTCCCTGTCCTGAAGATCACTGGAGATTTCCGTACAACTTGATTGGACTGATTTGCATTTTAAATGGAATCTACTGGGACAGATTGTAAAAGGCTCCACAGCCCAGTCCCAGTGGGTACCGGCAATAGTGTGAGCCAACCTTTCCCTAGATGAATTTAAGCCTGACGAGCAAATACTCTGATAGAAAAAAAGAAGTACAGTTGATTCTTGATATAACGTACACCATTGTGCGAGAGAATAATATGTTGTTTTACTGAAGTCTTGTTTATGGCCGAAGTTCATCATAACAGAATTGCACTCAAACCATGCAATACGTCATGACTCGCATGTGGCCAATGACAGTATGAATGCGCCTGGTTTACATGCAGATCTACAAGACTCTGGTTCGCGATATTACGAAATTCACCATGATTATGCGAGTTCGCTTTAAGCGGAGTCCACTGTATACTATTATCCCAATAATATTAGAAGGTGAAGCGTCCATACTTTTAGATGGGCGTGAAATATTAAATTTTACCAAATACCACTATTCAAGGGAAGTGCAGGCGAACGAAACCTATGATTGTTATTTCAGCAAGTAACATTGTTATAGAGCATTGTTATCTTCACACTTACCCCCACCATGTCTGGGTTGCCGGTGACCGTACCGTTCTTCGTAATCGACAGTCAGGTCCTTCAGGATCTTTACGTGCTCTTCGCTCAGTCCAGAAAGGATATCTTCGACTTCGTTGTACTTCTCTGACAGTGGTTTGGCCGTGCAGGAACTTAGGCACATGATAGCCAGCCAGGGCAGCAGTACTACAGCTGTCTTCAGCAACATTCCCATCTAAAAGCGAGGATAAACACGCTGAGCACTGTAGAGGGCAAGCAAGCCCAGCGATATTGTCGACTTTCGGAACAGCTGTTAGTGTTACTACACGTACAAGTAACTAACTAATTACTTACTTAGTTTCGAAGTGTTCCTGCAAAGAAAGCTAACCCCATGCCGGCCCAGGCAGCCAGAAGAGTTCTGTCTACCAAGGTCTACTCTACACTAAACTCGGGACTCCTCGTTATGTTCATGTACACAGTACAGGTGCGAAATGCGCGCCAGGCCGCCGACGGGAACTGGCAAGCCAGTGTGACTCAGCTCAACTACGTACATGTACAGTACATGCAGTATACTACCGGTAGTAGACGTGTAGTGAGAAAACTGTGTGGTCAATATGTATTATACATGTACGTACAAGTATACAAATCAGAACAATCTGCCACCTTGTTCAGAAGAGCTCTCATCACTTCAACACCGATATTGCCTTCACTCTGAACACGAGCGGTTATGTTCATGCAGTGCACTAAATGCTGCACAGCGTTATACTTCTCCGTGTGTTGAAAGACTTTCTGTAGGATCTGTGGAAATTTTTCTTTAGACTTTCCCGTTTGCACCCCCCCCCCCAGACTAATGAATACGTTGTAATTCCCATGAAAAATAGCATGCAATCAAATACCCAAGTGCTGAAGATTTGTGGTGTTTCCATACATACGCATCCCGCTCTCGACGCGTGTATGCTAGATTCGTTTGTACTCACTTGCTAGATCCTACACGCATGGCAGCACACTATTTCAAGTATTTGGACAACAGATATTGAAACCCAACAATGTTGGTGTGCAGTATTGCTAAACGTGAGGTGATTCTGGTAGCAATCCTATCTAGGCAAATGGTAGAAGAAGAACAGCATTCGGCACAATAGTAACTGAAAAACCCAAAAGCTACTAGAAGTGAAGAGGACACAGATACATGCACAAAAATAGAAAAAGTGCATAGTGCAGTTCAAATTAATATACTGATAGTAGTACCGTAGAACAGCGAAAGAGCTTACTATGCAGGCAGACAATGATAACACTGTAGACAGACTATGATGTATTGTAGAGAGACAATGATATGCTGTAGACGTTGAAAAAAAAGGCGTGCTGAGACTTGTAAGCTGATTCTTCAATATTTAGCCAATCAGCATTTTGCTGGAAGCAGAGCCAGAGTAGTTCCTGAAATTAGCTGCTTCTCTAGCATACAGGTTGCAAATTCGCAGTGCTGGATCTTTCTTCAAGGAAAAGAAGTTGACCGTGTGGAAATCCTTCCTCCTGTTGGAAAAAATGAGTAGATTCCAAGTTCAATAGTCAACGTTTGCGAAAAGTATGAAAAATCCTGCCCCTCAAATACCTTCCTATTTTTAAAATAAAAATGCATGAGGTCTGTCTACCTCTACTTCAAAGTTGTTTTCCTTTCAATAATTCAAGGACCCATGCAGTCTTTTACTCCCTATGCTCTTGAATAGCTTCCTATTTACATGAAATTAAATGCTACACGCATATCTCTCTTATCCGGACCTCCAAGGTACGGCCACCTCGGGCTACCGGGCACCCTGTTGGTGAGGGTTAGTGGAAGTATTACTACTATTGCCCATTTAATGGAAATTGTGACGTGGTATTCCAGATCTCCACCGTTTAGGAGCCACATCTGACGCCTAATAATGGGGTGGTGGCGTCCCACGGAAGCGGAAAGGTGGTTCTTGACCAGGGAGTTGTACGACTCCTTGTTCTTGGCCTGCCCGGTACGCGAACCCGTCGAATTTATTTATTTTTATTTATTTTTATTCCAGATGTCTGGACCTTTCCCATCAAAATGTACGCGATTCAGAGTTGAGGACATGTCAAAGTTCATTTCAAAGTTATGGGCATTGCCCGGTTCCGGACCGCCCGGATAATAAAGATATAAGTGTACTGGTCCAACTACAATGTAAAGGTTCTGATACTTTCAGACTAGATGTTGAAAGCTGCAGGCAGTAGATATCAATCAAAATTAACGAAAAAAAGTATTTAATGCTGGTCTCCTCCAATTTCACTCACCAGTCTTCATCAAGATGAAATCCACTCTCTGTCCAACGAAATGACTTGTAGTTCTTCTTGTAAAACTTGGAAAGATAAGAAGCGTATTTCGTGAAGACTGAATTCACGTTCATTTCCCGTAAGATCTGAGAACACAATGCAAAAAGAACACTGTTTGTCAGGACGTCGAATGTCTCAGTACTCTGTCAGTTTTGTGCCTAGTTGTTTCACTTTCTGACTGTATATAGTATCTAGTTACAGTGGTGGAGAGTTACTCTTAACTCGTTTCCATATGTCCTTTTCCTTTCTACTGTTTGTTTTGTTATGTTTTCTCTGTCATTTGAACCGTCCCCCTCTCCACACTGCGCTCTTGGCCCACATTCACAACGCCACTCCATGGCGAGGAAGTTCGTTCTTGGGTAGATGTTCCATATCCTCCAGACAGCTGTTTCGCTCATTAAGAGCTCCTCACTGGAGACAGATAACGAATGAATAGCAGATAAAGGAATGAGTATAAATATGCTCATTCCTTTATCTGCTATTCATTCGTTATCTGTCTCCAGTGAGGAGCTCTTAATGAGCGAAACAGCTGTCTGGAGGATATGGAACATCTACCCAAGAACGAACTTCCTCGCCATGGAGTGGTGTTGTGAATGTGGGCCAAGAGCGCATTGTGGAGAGGTGGACGGTTCAGATTATTTTCAAATGGCCGAGTTTGTCGTTACTTCTGAGTTTTTTTCTCTTTTTTCTGTGTCATTGGTTATAGTATCTTGCACACCGGTTCGTTCCGAAGGGCATTTACAACAAGAATAGTGTATATCTCTTCTCATTTAACTGGTTTTCATATCTTTCGAATGTAAGAAGTAAATCTATCAATCACTCACCTCAGTTCACGGTTCAAGTGCAAAATATCGTGAAATTGCAATAGTTACCAAGCCAAAATGCCAATTGTTATGATAGCAACTAAGCCATTTAATTTTTTTATTTAATGTCCTGCAATCATTCAACCCAAACAAGCAAACAAGAGGGTGGTGGCGTTCCTGTGGATGCGGAAAACTCGGCATTTGGTCGAGTCTCACGCGAACCGTGAAAAAATCATTCAACCCTACTTACTTCATATGGTACATATAGGTGGTCATCCCTTGGCAGCTCCAGAGCCAGGTAGTTCTTCATCCTGATGGCCTCTTCCCTGGGTCGTGATGCGCCGTATCGAGTACATACACCACCTGGCAAGTCCATGATGTCCAGGAAGTCATTCATCCTCAGCCAATTGAATACTAAGGAGAATTGGACAGCGAAAGAGGGTATAATTATCATAATTAGTATTTCTTATACAGCAGAGCTGCTTAGGACAGCTAATGTATTGTGTTTGCCATTGGGCTAGCTTGGGTGTTGCATTTTGGTTGCCTAATTTCCCAACAGCTTGAAAATGGACTGTTCGAACCGATTGCAACTAAATTTGTGCGTGTGGTGTACAATGTTCGTTGACCACCACGTCACAGACTATTTAGAGAGCTGCCAGTGGAGTCTGGACACCACAGCCTGGAAATGGAGATGTTGAATAAATAATAAATAATAAATGCATGGGATAAGCTGTGCTTGTACATGAAACAGCACTCACGAAGTACACGCCCATATCTGAGAGGAAAGGCACTAATGCAAAAACAATTTCAAACACAAAAGTGAGGCTAGTAAATCAACAATTTAATTGCGCAGGACAAACTGAGAAGCTGAAATTTGACAATACAGTAAAACCTGTAACTAACGACCACCCCTTGGTGCCCGGAAAAGTGGTCGTTAGTGGCAGGTGGTCTTTAGTTAGAGGTTTGCACCGCGCGACCATATATGGATCCCATTATATTATATGTATGTCAAAATGCAGATAATACAATCCCCCACCACTTGCGCACTGACATTCTTCTTTCAGATCACACAACACTTGGAGAGAGAGAAAATCAAGTTTTTTATACACCGGAAGCGATACGACCTTTTGACACGTATGTCGACTCACTGGGTTTCCAGAGCAGCGCTGGCCTGGCCAGGCAGTGGACTAGTCACTATCGACTCCATCCTCATCTGTGTGCGACTACACTGGCAACTGGTATCAGTGTGTAGATCTCCAGTGGAAACTCAGGCGGTGTTTATATGAGGCGTTTCAACCCGGGTTGAGTTCGACCCGGGTCAGATTTCAACCCGCCATGTGCATAAAATGAATGGCGCGTTTACATGACGCATTGCGCTTGACCCGGGTTGAAATTTCGCCCTGGGTTGATTTCAACCCTCCCCCAATTCCAAGGGGAGGGTTGAAATCAACCCGGGTCAAGAAAATCGTACAAACGTACTTCTGTGCGTATCTCGCGCCAGGTTTGAACGGCACTGCAGATGCAAATTTCGCGCGAACGGATTCACGTGACCATACAGGACTGTAGAAGTGGACTTTTGGCGGCATATCAGTATTTGACCCGGTTCAACTGTCTTCATGTAAACGCTCACCTCTTTTGTCTATCGTACAGACTTTCAACCCGGGCTGAACTCGACCCGGGTTGAAATTTCTCATGTAAACACAGCCTCAGTGTGACCTGGTGACTGAGCTGTGTGATTGCACTTCGACAGAGAGCCGCTCAGTCTTACTAGTTTCTCCTTCGAGTAATAACATAGCAGTAGAATAGTAGTAGTAGTAGTAGAACATCGATCAAAGAGCGCTTTGGATGCGCTCTCCAAGACGTTTCCTATCATGTTTGTTCTTGACAGCACTTGAAATTATGACAGGTGTAGTGCAGTCCACACTGATTCCACAGTAAAAATGAGACTGCGCTCATTTGTCCAGCTGTAGTATCGAAACGACCATGGAAAATCATCAAAATTTCGAGAAGGAGCTTCAAGCAATGTTTGATTTGCTACATCGCGGTCGCTAGTTACGGGTCAAAATTCGACATTGGGACAAGAAAAGGCGGTCGCTGGTCGCGTTCAGCAGGTAGTCGCTAGTCACAGTGCATTTTGAATGTGAGACCGTCCGTGCCTGACGAAGTGGTTTGTAGTACCAGGCTGGTCGCTAGTCACGGTGGTCTTTAGTTACAGGTTTTACTGTACTTTTGCTTTACTTTGCTGCATTTGGAGTATTCATAATTATGATCAATGTGTAACGCAATATTATTGCACTACACATTGATCTAACTTTGCCAGTACAATCTTTCTTAGCAGACGGCAACAAAAACATCCGAATTTGTAGCTTGGACCACCATGGCCTGGAAAGCCTTTTACATCCTGCAAAACAAAACAGAAATGCTATTTTCTCTTTTTCTAAGCGTGCGTGCATACACTCCAGAAATGATAAATGGCCAACTGACTTTACATTATTATGTCACCAGGTGTTCACTATAACATCAAGAACCGGTACCAACCTGATAGGCGCTGTGTGGTATTCCATAGCCCATCTCCTGTCTTGTATCTCCGTCCTTTTGCTTGAAAGGCAGCCATGATCTTGTCATTGTATGAATGAACCAAGTAGAAGATCGGGTCCACTTGAGCAAAGACATTCGCAAACGATCCACCCATCGAAACATGGATAGAGGCATCAAGAACCTCGATGATGCCTAATGGAAAACCATAAGTTTAAAAAATTCAAAGGATCAGCCTGGGAGGTGAACAGCCTGAAAAGAGAAAAAAATGCCAGACCCGCCATGGCTTAAACCATGGACCTTGCTTGTCATGAGCAATGCTCTAACCATCTGAGCTGTGGCACCATGCCGAACCTAGAAGGCGCTGTCAAGTACTTCAAGTATTTCACTCCAAAGACAGCTCACAGCACATGCCACACATACTGATGGCACTTGGGTCTTTTTCCCTCCCCAGGGGACCAAAGTTGTCGGCGCCTTCTAGGTTCGGCCTGGTGCCATAGCTCAGATGGTTAGAGCATTGCTCATGACAAGCAAGGTCCCGGTTTCGAGTCCTGGTGGGCCTGGCATTTTTTTTCTCTTTTCAGACAGTTCACTTCCCCGACCGACCCTTTGAATTTGAAGTTCTGCCAATCCGTTTAAATAAAAATTGATCACTTTCTTTCCCCTCTGGTAGTACGTTCCGGAAACTGACCGTGGTTGTTCCCCTGGGGGAGGGAAAGAGACTCGAGTGCAATCAGTATGTGTGGCACGTGTTGTGAGCTGCCTTTGGGGTGAAAAACTTGTCAGCGCCTTCTAGGTTCCGCCTGGTCCCATAGCTCAGATGGTTAGAGCATCCCTCACAACAAGCAAGGTCCAGGGTTCGAGTCATGGTGGGTTGGGCTTTTTTTCTCTTTTCAGGCACTTCACTTCCCCGACTGATCCTTTGAATTTGAAGTTCTTCCAATCCTTTCAAAATAGAAATTCAATGATAATTTCTGAAGAGCCTTTACGACTCAGAAGCTAGACTGGCTAGTGCCATGAAACAGTAAAACCTGTCAAGAAGACCACCTGTCCTAAAAGACCACTGAAGCCAGCATAAAGGGATACTATTTCCAGTCAAATAACTCTGGATAAGGAGACCACCTGGTAATAGAGACCACATTTTGAAGGTCCCTTGAGCGGTCGTCTTAGACAGGTTTCACTGTACATGGTTGGGTGGATGTGCGTGTGTGTGTGGGGGGGGGGGTGGGGGGGGGGGTGGGGGAGGATAAACAAATAGGTTACACGACCCTTGTGCATGTAAAATTGTATTTGGATAGTATTTGGATGAGTGACCACTGATCACAAAAAGAGAAAATGTATTATTTCGTTAAACCAGTGTGAGCTGGCATTCTCCTGGTGCACATCACAGCCAGGAGCAACAACACATTGCCAAAACGGCAGCCATGCAGCTAAGGGAGCAGGAACACGGAATATACTCTTACCGTCTTCAGCTAGCACGGATGCATTGGCATTTATAGCGGATATCATAACCTCGATAAGCTGCCAAGGGTACGGCGCGGTAGTATAAAATGGACCTTTGTGAAAGTATCCAACTTCTCTTCGCAGGCAGTTAGCATACGGGAGTGCCACTCGTTTGTAGAGGAACTTTGGAGGCGTATAAAAACCTAGCCAGAAAACACCGCATATCAATTGACACACATACGTTGATATGCTCACCATTAACTCCAGTGTGCGAGAGCTTCAATATCGATGTACTCGAGTCTAAAAACCAGGTCATCGAGAAAGGAGTATGAAACTATTGACCATCTCTTGGGGTCAAAAGAAGTGGTCTTCAGTGGCAGATGGTCTTTAGTTGGAGGGTTGCATCGTGTGACCATTTATTTATTATTCAGTGAAAACACCGGCAACCACGACCATAATTACAAGTATATGAATCCCATTGCAATGATACTTCAAAGTATGTATGTCAAAATGCAGACAAAGCAAATAGCCACTACTTGCGCAATGTCATTCTTTTATATAGATCACACAACATTTAGAGAGAAAGATAGGTAGGTAGGTAGGTAGATAGATAGATAGATAGAGAGATAGAGAGAGAGCGAGAGTTGTTGATATCTAAATCAGTTGAAACTTCTGAAGCTAGTAGCCAAGCAAGATCGATAGAGTAGAACCAAAATTCTTTCACGTTGCGGAAGGATGTCCAGCCGATCCTCAATTGAGCCACCTACTACTCTGAATGCCGACAACACAGTTGTCGGTATGCTGATAGGAACGGAGCTTTTCTTCCTACCAACTTCAATGAGTTCTCGACCACCACAAACCTCATCATCATCATCATCATACCTCTGTCTGTTTTGTGGTGCATTAAAGAAGTGAAGTCGCACTCCTCCAAACACTAGATGAAGGCTGCATGCAGGCAACGATGTTCATCACTTCTGTACACTGCGCTTTTCGGCATCCTGCAGTTGCCTGGCCGTGGCAATGCGTTCAGAAAATAACTATCATGATTCTTGTTCTGCCATTCCAGGTTAGTAACTCCCAGCAAGCATAACTCACAGCCACGCGTCGCAGAGCTTCCCACCTCCGATTCCACCCTGCAATGCAGGAACCGCGTGCTGTGTGGCAAGTTCTAGCGCGGGTGAAATCTGCTGTGCAACACTATCCAACAATTCCTTGCCATTTCTGTAGAGTTCTGACAGCTTTTCCCCTAGCTGCATTCTACACTAGTTCATCTGTCTCATCTACAGTGTAGTCTGTGTAGTCTCACAAGTCGACGTACTTGTGGCGACACATAGTGACAGCGCTGGTCACTTCCATTGTCATAACAAATGGTCTATTTCCTGTAAGAAAATGCAGCTCTTGACGTGCATTGCATTGAGCATGAGCTCTGCATCCCATCACCAGCATATCATCTCTCCTAATACTTCAAAACACTATCAACTCAATGTCCTATGTGCCCATCATTCGATGCAGGGAAGGAGGTGCTGTTATGGGTGCTGTTATGGGTGCAAAAAGGACGCAAAAAGGACTCGAGAGAAGGAAATCCCAATTTTGGGCAGTTTTGCCAGATTCTTTTTGAATTTTGGCTATTCGGTTTCTTTCTTTTGTGATTTTCTGAGAATATTTTAAACCACTGTCCGGTCCGGTTTCTCGGGAGATTGCTCATATTATACAAGGGATGCAATACAGTTCTTACCCTCGCCATACGGTGGACCCTGGACACAGTGTGAATGCGGTGCGCCGTTCCCTCCAAACGTTCCAATAGTGAACACTCTCTGCTGCGGGTAGGGGATGTCTTCATTGCGTCCAACATCCCAGAACGGTATCGTGACTTTGCAGTCCACAAGGCGCAGGAGGTTCTCAAACGCGAGCAGCGTCAGTCGATGGAACGCCATGAGTGCATGATGCAAGTCCACGCGCACGGGCCGAATTACCATGTTGCAACCCATGACAGGATGAAGCCATGCCATTACCCTAAAGGCTTCCTTGTAACGAGGGTCATGCCACGCTTTAAGGAAGGCAGCGCTGTAGCGTTCGATGTCAACCTGCATTAGAGCAACAGAGATAAACCCTAATAGCTGATATTTCCTATGTTATTTTACAGATTTTTGAAGCCACATCAGAGGATTCTGAACAAACCAATTTGAAAGACAGCTTCAACAGGAAGCATGTTGGTTAATGTATCTTCATTTCAGGAAGCAATAGACAAATATCCTTTTCAGCATTGGGGAGTGGGAAACTGCACTTCACTACCATCTCACATGCTGGTGTGGAATTTAGAAGGGCATATACAAGTCAATTTTCCACATATAATAGGCAAATGCATTGGTAACTGCATTGAAGGGTGGGGGAGCACACTTCATTTCCAATCTCACCTACTGACCTTCTCACCTACTGACCTTCTCACCTACTGACCTTCTCACCTACTGACCTTCTCACCTACTGACCTTCTCACCTACTGACCTTCTCACCTACTGACCTTCATTGTAAAAGGTATACACGTATACTATCCAATTCCCCACAGATTGTAGGCAAGTGCACTGCCCTGGAATGCTAGGGAAATACCCCAAATTTTGCATTTACCTTAGACATGGAATCAATACTCTGCCGCAGGCGACAGCACTTCATTCTTCCTTGCACACATCTGCAATCCAGTCCGCAATTCTCAGTTATGAAGGTCTCAGTGATGTTACATTCTGCATTCACACCAGGAGAAAATATGATGAGTGCAAATTATCCAGTCACTTCCCACACATTTTTGAAGGCAAGTGAAAAGCAATATTGGACTCGAATGGAGAGCCAAGGATAAAGTACCGTCTGTCAGTGCCGTGCAATGTCATCGCATGAGCTGATTGTTTAGTAACATGTGGTGTTAGTGGACATTATAGCGTAACTTGTAGTTTCTTGGTCCTTTTTTTCTTCACTATAAGGCCAAGTAAAACAAAATTAATTGATTGTTTATCGCCCGCGCCTGCCCCAAATTTTTACCCTCCCCGCCGAATTATTTTAATTTTTAGTACTGGTAAATGTACTGTATGTACTGCGGTCTACAGCCTCTAATCAGCATGGCCGTAGATTTTCGAAGGTCAAGTCCACAGACTGAACCAAAGCTTACTTGCTATGGGCTTGAAAAATGAATCTGATCATAAGCTGCCTGATTTTCTTCGTTTTTGTACATAACGTTGGTTGTTCCACTTTCCATTATCCTCTGGGGTTGCGAACACCTGCCCTACAGCCATAAATGCATAATAAAAAATAGAATTAAAACCTCCCGTCCGCCCCGATTTCTCGGGAAATTCTGACGATAAACAATCAATATATTTTACATGGCCTAAAAGTAATATTACTATTGAATTGATATACCTAGAAAGCAAGATGCAAGAAGTCACCGGAACGGAGGTGCAGGCCTTCACTGCAGCTCACCTTATCCCACTCTAGAAATTCCCAAGTGTTCAACCCGTTGACATTCGGGGAGGTCTTCAGATGCATAATCTGCGGGGAGATGGTGAGAGTCTTTCAGTATGATGCCTTGCATGCCCCAGCAACAACGCACCTCATTTTTGGGCGCACCAGCCATATGTGAAGCAGCAATGCATACAGTTGATGGACACCTGCGTGCTTGTGCGCTTATGAACTCCTTGTGTTCCCTCTGTTGACGCTTCAAAATCGCTCTATTGACACTGCAAAATCGCTCTGTTGACGCTACAAAATTGCTCTGCGTGCTTGTGCGCTTATGAACTCTTTGTGTTCCCTCTGTTGACGCTTCAAAATCGCTCTATTGACACTGCAAAATCGCTCTGTTGACGCTACAAAATTGCTTATCATCTCCCTCCCTCCCTCCCTCCCCCCCCCCCCTCTCTCTCTCTCTCTCTCTCTCTCCCCGTAGCTCTCTCCCTTTTGAAATTCGCTTCCATAGAATTGGGCACCATTGCCCGTTTGGCCTTGCGAAGCAAAATAAAAAAAATCAACAACAACAACAACCTGCAGAAGGACGGAGTAGAGGAGATTCTACTAGAAGGTGCTGAGAACGTCTTCAAAGCTTCATTCGGTACAACTGCACTTGACAACGTCACATCGACAAGTTTCAAGAGTTGAACATTAGAGAGGTTTTGCACGATGTCATGTTTTGCGTAATTTTTGCGGCGAATTCGATTTGGAATAAAGAAGTAAGCGAGCATCTCAGCTTCCTTTGACCAAGACCATTCCACTCAGCACCCAGAAGACTACGAGGGGAGAAATTTGGATTCTAGACCATGCCTCTCCTTTCAACTGTGTACAGGGTTTGTATTTCACCTTTTTACAATGAGTGAAATCCAGCTTTGAGCAGTACACTTTATATTCAGTGGAATCCGGTTATAAACTGAATGCTGGTTAGGTTTGGCGGAAATGTTGAAATCCTTGCACTCGATACCGAGTTCAAACTATGTACATGGAATTTTGGAGCAATGAACACTTTACAGAGTGAGTACATCACAATTATAGTGGCAGAATTGCCTGCTGAGCCAGACTTATCGATACATGTAAGATGGGATGAAAATCAAAATTCACTCCTCAAGTGAAGTACCATGCAAGTATATGGAACCAAAGTGATTTCATTAAGACTATTATTGTAGAGTCAGGCCACACTGAAGAAGGTCTGTGGTTCGACTCACCCGACCGACCGTACATTTTTCAGCCCGACCGTAACTTTTTTTCGGCGGGCTGTCGTGTGACTGACGTACGTGGACTGAACACGTCCACGTCTACGTGCTGTGCAGCGTGAGTCTGCGGACGCAGGCGGCTCCTTTTGGACTTGACTTGTAGGTGTACTGCAGTGCAGTGCAGTGAGTGGTAGACTCTACGACTGCTGCCTTGTGCTGGTAGTAGTGTCTACTCGATTTAGTCGATACGACCACCGGCAGACTGGCGAGACTTATTTTGAAGTGACCGTCCGATTGAGAGTGATTGCCTCGTTCCAGATTAAGGACGGCCTTCTGTTTTGGGATGAAGGACAGACGAGATTGCACTTTCCTCGTGTATTGGGAACGATATTTCACCTGTACCGGTAAGCTGCTGCTCCATGTGTGCAAGCACAGGAAGCCCATGTATTCGTGCACGCCGACACCAAACTAGCAATACATGTACCGGTACATTGTACAATTTGTACTTCGAAGTAGTTCCCGAACTTACTTTCAACTCGCATCCTTCTTCATTTGCTTGATGATTTGGACAGTCAGAGTCACCGCTTGAAGTTATTCTCTTCTCGTTCCAGAGCTACACAATGTTTCAAAGTATTAGCCAGTGATCCCTTTATACAACATGTATGGCATAACACTGCGTAATAATGCCGATGTACTGGGTGTATAAAGGCAGTACAGTGTATTTACATGTACTAAAAAATATATTTAAAAAAAAATCCGCCCGCCCGCCCGTAAAAAAAATGTCCATGTTAGTCGAACCACACACCTTCTTCAGTGTGGCCTCACCTGCAATGAAAGATTTAGTTTTGCTTAATGCGATGGACTATCTTGTGCTTCAGCAGCACCCGAGCATCTTATCGTCGCAGGCCAATGCCCTTCCTAGGCGAATTCAGGGGGCTGGTCAGCAGTAAATCTCTGCCTCGGGTATAATACCTCTCCATGGTATCATACGTCTGCATTGGCAGAAGTATTCACCTGGTCACTATCATAACAACAAGCTCTGATTACA
This sequence comes from Sycon ciliatum, assembly GCF_964019385.1. Classification (NCBI taxonomy): domain Eukaryota; kingdom Metazoa; phylum Porifera; class Calcarea; order Leucosolenida; family Sycettidae; genus Sycon; species Sycon ciliatum. The sequence continues at coordinate 31,993,953 of NC_088644.1, forward strand.
TTTGAATTCGTTGAGTTCTTTGTCCATTGTTGTTCTCACATTTTGACGATCGTGCATAAACAGTTTGTGTCGAGTATTGTACTAGTGCCAGTATGCCTTACTTCACACTTACGCGCACCATGTCTGGGTTGCCGGCGACTGTACTTTTCTTCGTAATCGACAGTCAGGTCCTTCAGGATCTTTACGTGCTCTTCGCTCAGTCCAGAAAGGATATCTTCGACTTCTTTGTACTTCTCTGACAGTGGTTTGGCCGTGCAGGAACTTAGGCACATGATAGCCAGCCATGGCAGCAGGACTACAGCTATCTTCAGCAACATTCCCATCGAAAAGCGAGGATAAACACACTGAGTACTGTAGAGGGCAAGTACGCCCAGCGATATTGTTGATTTTCGGAACAGCTAGCACTGCGAGTGTCGAAACGTTCATGCTTTGAAAGAAAACCCTAGGCAGCCAGAAGAGTTCTTAGAAACTAGAGAACCCCATGTTCGTGGAGGCCGAGGGGCAGGTGTGAAATGCGCGCCAGCCGCGCAATGGGAAATCAGGTGAAGCACAGAGAGGTGTTGGCAGGTCTGGTGCACACTGCACTGGACTGGAGTGTAGTGCTGCACCGCCTCGTCCTTGATGATACGAATGAGCCTTGTAAAATGTAGTGAGTTGTAGATCTACACGACCCCTGCGGCACTGGGCTGTGCGTTGGTAGAGGACCAGTGCGCAACCTAAGGAGTCGTGACAACCGTCGTGATAACCGTTACAAGAACCAAACAGAACCATACAAACCGTATACGGCAGGCACTTCCTCGAATTTCGCTTCATTGCTTTATCCACATACCGGTACCAAACATGCGTGACAGACACATAACAGAACAAGTGCCAGATGCTGTCAATTTTTCTGTCAGCATTTCCGCCAAGGGCTAGTTGCAAGCGCTCGTAAGGGCATTGTGAAACATAACCTCAACATGCAGGTATAACCGATGCAGAACAAATTCCTTTTGCAGTTTTGGGTTTGCACTCAAGTGAAGCGGGCTGCTGGTGGACCCCTATTCATGGTGTCTACATTCTGACTTTAAAAACATTCTATATTCTCGTTCCGTGGTTGGATTCACCATCAGTGAAAGCTGAGAACGTCCATTTAGATTCTTGGTCCGGATAGTCAGGGTGATGTGATGGATGGACCATGTCCACGTTTTGACTGACCCTGATCTGCAGTCCTATTCCGGTACAGTGTATCATGGTGCTGTGCCATTCCACAGAAACATCATCAGAATACTTGTCGGGTTGGAAGGAGGGAGTCAAAAGATCTTCATGTTGTACTTCATGATTACAATCATATACCCAGTAGAGTCGCGCGTCCAAGAACGTTGTTTCCCAGTGGTTTGCCTGGGGCGTTCTTATTTTTCAGCAATGTGGCTGCGCTCTTATCGCACGTTCTTAGAAACAATTCGTACTGGATCATATGTATCCCAAAAAGCTGCCAGAAAACCAACACCGCCGTTCTTAACTTTAGGCTGTGGCGTACTTAGCATTTTCAAGCTGGACGTTCTTGGGCTCAATGTTCTTCGGTGCGCGACTCTACTGTAGCGGTAGTACCGTAGTGTCTGCCCTAGTTTTTCACACTGACAATAGATTCACGACTCGTAGTCGTTGCACATTCATTGTGTGGTCAGAATGAGACCGTTTCCCCACGGGTCATATTATTATCGTCTATTGTCGTCTACAACGGCTATCCACTTTGAGTATCCCTCTCGCACTATAGTCCATTCATTGGAAACTGGCACCCTAACTTTTTGGCGTCTCTCTCACATAGTTGTAGATATCGTGAAAACAACAGTACATCCTGCATTGTGTGGCCCGTGCAATTACTCCTTGCCACATTTGAGGCCAGAAAATTCCAAGAACAGGGAAATAGAAATTCAGCCAGGTTTTACAAGATTAGGACAGGTATGCCATGGCAAAATGTATGGAGAAGCAGATCCAAAACCCAGATTTTTGAGATTTAAAGTGGGTTTTTGATCCTCAATTCGGCCCAAATCCGACTTTCAAAAGCCAGCGGGCCAGTTTCCGATGAATGGACTGTACGTTACTTCGATCTCAATGGTGATGAATTTGCCGCTCTCCCGACACTGAAAGGAAAGAACTTGACCACTAGATAGTCATCTACACTGGTAAGTTGAGTGATAACCATGTTACTGTAAGTATTAGTTGCGCTGATGCACGGGCCGTGGCCCAGCTATCCTCTGTGAACAGGACAGTTTTACGGACATTGGAAAATTCTCTTGAGATGAAAGAGGACGCTAGAAGTATGGAGGTGGATGTAATGCTTCACTGCGCCAGCGCTTCACCTTACAGGCGGCCATCACGAATCAACCATAATGGTAGTCGTGGCTCCTGCAAGCTGTGAAATGCGAAAGTATCCGCTTGTTGCGTGCCCACTGAAGACGACGCGTTCTTCAATACCTTGCTCTTTGGTCCGCATTATCGTGTTTCTGGCAAATCTTCCACAGGGTGCGCTAACTGCAGAAACTAAAATTAATGGTCTGGTTTTACTATTTTTCTGCGCTATCAATATTTGTCCGAATCATGGTTTGGAATGTCGTTAACATGATAACGTTAGTAGAGTTTTGGTAGATCCAGCGAAGATGGCCGGTTATACCAATGTGTTGAATTTCACTATCGCTAGCGGCTGGTACATCGCAGTCGTTTGGTTACTGCATGCTGTCCAATATGGTGTTGGAACGAAATCTTTGAATCGACACGCCCTGCGTGAAAGCTACGTGTATACGCTGCATGGCTCGGGCAGTTATGATATGACACCATGTGTAACTAGGGAGTGTCTGCGAGCTTTAGACCTAGACGTTGATATAAGCAAGGACGGTGATGGGCGCTCCATGTACAGCCCTCCACGGACTGTGCAGCCAGATCCAGAAAACCAAGGTTCTCAGCGAGTATCATTGCTTGCTATCCACACTATACCTGCCGGCTATCTGCGACGTATGGAAGGGCCAAGAGTGCTTATCAATTTGTATATCAAGGTCAGTGATATGTTGTAGGTCCCAAAGTGAACATTTAAAATTACACATTTTTGGAAGTGGAACTGTTTTTATTGAAATTATCAATGGATTACTGCACGTTTATCTCAGTAGCATTAGTAATGCTCTAGAGACAGCAAGGGTACCATATCCAGAAGCAGTGGCACACAAAAATACATTCCGGAATCCCACAGTTGCGTTATACCAAATTTCGTTCTGTTTGCTACAAAGCCACCCTTGTGCTGGTCTACTAAAACGTTACGTGCATAGAGATAGACGTAAAGGAAATAATTCACAAGCTTACGGGAGTCGCAATAAGGAACGTCAGTAGAAAATAATAATATTAATTTTGCCATGCATGCCTTAATGACACTTATCATGCACTTTCCGGATGGTGAATTTGTTTCTACTGGAACGCACATTGTGTCTGGTTGGTAGGGAGATGTCCACTTTGAATGTACACCATCGTCGTCTAGCATTCAAGTCAGTGTGAACCACGTAGGCATGGCAACAGAGATGCGCAATCTACATACAACAGTCGTGTACAGTCGCGATACGAACACGTTGCGCATCACGGCCAACCAGTCAGCTGAGGTGAGCAGACATGTTGCTATGATTCAATTCAGGTATGCATTACCATGCAATTATATTAACAGAGTGGCTTTGGGATTTTCCCGTCACTGTTAAGCGGGATTCACAGAAGCTTTTTTGTGATGCGACACGCGATGCGACAGGCGCGAAACCGGGAAAACCCCAAATCGCAGCCATGTCGCGGCCCACGCAACTGCCGCAACTGGGCCATCGCAGGCCATCGCAGAAGTTGAGCTTGGCTCAACTTTTGCGATGCGATGCGATGCGACAAGCGATTTGGCGTACGATTTTGACCTTTTCCACAGCAAAGTTGTACAAAGGTTCAAGAGTTGCCTATAAATTTGTACAAGTTGTATCAAACCGCGCGAATATCATGGTGACGTAGCCAAATCAGCAAGACTTTGTCGCATCACTGACTTCTTCTGTGAATGGTATTTCGCGAGTTCGCATCGCACGCGTCCGTCGCAGATCGCGTCGCATCGCGTGTCGCATCGCAAAAAAGCTTCTGTGAATCCCGCTTTAGAAGTCCTTGCATGGCACCAAGTGCATGCACGCATGATCGTGTTGTTGACATTTCATGCAGAATGAAGGTTTTGAATCGTTGGGTAAGTAAATAAGTAAATTATCGTGTCCGCTCCCAAAGGGAACTCGCGACGGCCGCTAACACCCGGTAAACCCTAGCGGCAGATGCAGGGCCTAACGGTGCGGGTGGGTGGATAAGTCTATTGTTGGGTAGTTTTATTGTTGGGTAGTTGTACCAATTTCCTTCACCAGTATCTGATTTGAAGGCTACTCCACCTTGATTAACCCCTGGCAGATTTTGCTGGTACCTTTTCCAGCATAATCTTCGGATTTTGTCTAAAAATTATGCCCTGGTATAAAAGGACTTCAGAGACCATAACCTGTCGGCATAACCTGACGATGCTGGCTGAAGATTAATGCTCCAGGCGTATTTAGGCATGTTACAGAAAAGAAACTGGTGAATGTTACCCCTTATAAGCCGTGCTGTCATGGTACCAGAGTCTTTGTAACGTTGCAAAGTGCAACACGAGTGCAAGGGTACAGTAAAGCACAATCATTGGCAGAATTCCAGCATCATGTAGCATAATCACTGGCATAATTTGGGCGTAATGGAAAGCATAATTCAGCAATACCGAGCATAATCCGCCAAGGGCTGTTTGTACTGAGTTCACCATCCCATTAGGTTGGACCGCAGCATAGTATAGCACCATCATTGGCATAATTTGGGCATAATGGGAAGCATAATTCAGCAATTTACCGAGCATAATCCGCCAAGGGCTAACCGTGTCATGATGCTGTTCAGGTTCATTCGGCTGTGAAGTGTCACTCTGACATCACTGTCAGTCTGCCACGACGTCATCACTGGCCACACGACGCCAGCATCACGTATCATGGCGGAGGCGAGAGTAACGACGTGAATGCGGTCACTGTGAATCAAGGCCCCCATCAGCAGCCAGTACTGGCTCATCAAGAGAGGAATAGAGGCATGGCAACCTGTTTGAAGCAATCTCAGCTGCTTGTGAAAGGTAGGTCTTCATACTAGAGGTTATAATTTTTTAAATTATTACATGTAGTAGCTGGGATGAATCTTCTCGCATGATCTTCAGAATCGCTTGCACTACCGTATTTTTCGGAGTATAGTGCGCACCTTTGTATAACGCGCACCCCCAATCTTCATTGGGGATGCGCACTTCAATCTTCATTGAAGTACATGCATTTCATATTCGGAGCATAGTGCGCACCTGCGATTTAGGGCCTAAAATAGCACATCTAAAGTGCGCACTACACTCCGGAAAATACGGTATTCCTCAAACCTGCTAAATACTCTATACCGGTAAGTACAAATTTTCGTTCACGAAATCTTTCGTTAGATCACTCCATTAGCAGATTCGTAATACGTGCTAAATTTCGTTTTTGGTCGAAGTCTGCCGCCCAGAACATTCAGAAAAAGATTGGTTTGGTAAGTTTGGTACAAACTAACTTTAGTTATTTCGTGCCCCCTAACGGAAGTTAATTCCAAAACGAACCTTTGTACTTGCACGGTACACAGTGTTTCGGGACATTCACCCATCAGCAGTTCAGATTGGGTAGGCCGAAGACGATTGTGCCTGCAAAGCACCGCTCTTATAGTACTCTCCACGCAGAAGCATCACCAGGGATACAAACTTGCAGGTTCGACGAGCTGAAGGTTAGATCATCAGTGTTGCAAGCGATTAATTTTCGTTTTCTAACACGTATCGCCGAAGTCGCCACCACTAATTTATTTGCTGTACATGGCGTTAGGAAATGAGTGAAATCGCAAAGAATGCACTGCCCCTTTCTGGGGTTTGTATGCAGAGACTACGAACATACCAGTAGTACAGGAGTTAAATGTTGCACAACACATCATGAAAAATTCCAAGTTCGCGTAGAGACTCAGTTAGACCGAGTACTAACGACACACATCAAGTGGCAACGATTCGCACAGCTAGGTAGAACTTGTGAAACTGATTTCATAATACTGGCAGCAACATACATAGACATTCAAACGTTTGCAATCCACAACAAATCCCCTAGAAGTGTTATCAGCGCTTACATTGTACTTATCACCTGTACTAAGCCATCAACATAACGTGAGCTTTGTGCTGTGTTGTGCTACATTACGCTTTACGGCCCCTTGCTGATATCGCTACATGGGTGTATTGATGCCACTTGATATGTAGCGCAACCTTGAACCCCAGTACTACGGTAGTACCGGGGTTCAAGGTACGTTATCATGGGTATCAGTCTCGGTCCACACTAAACACACTCTCGCCTTATCCTCACCCCTGACGATGACCTCATCCGTGAACATTTGGAAGATCTATTTGTACTCGTGTAGCCAAGGACTAGGGAAGACCAGACCATGAGTATCAGAAAATGTACCGGGTATGCTAAATTGCGTGGTGTTCTGTGACTTATTTGAGGTCGGGAACAACAACATTGCCCACCCGGAAGGTGTCAACATCACTGCAATGGTGATCTAAACACGTGTGAGTGCTACAGAGGATTCGTGAAGCACGGAACTCAGCCTGGGAAATGTCTCCGTAAGTGCCCCTATGGCATCTGTTATGAATTGTTTAGGGAAACTATCTTGACTTGCTGGGGTGTTCGGGGCCAAAACTGTTCATGTTATTACATCGACGTTTACCTTGTTATGCCTCTTTTGCCTTGCACAATCTAAGGAACAGTTCAGATGATATGAACCATACCGTACATTCATGCTCTAATAATTATTGCAACCAGGTGGTAAAAGCGTGCAGTGATCATTCTGCAACAAAGTCAAGCAAACCTACTTGTAGTTGGCCAATAGTTTTCATTATTGTTTGTGTCCTGTCTGTCAGGTTTACTGGTGTTTCAGCTCATAGTACCGGAACTATCACACATATCAGCACATCCGCTGTATTCCTCCTTCAACCTGGAGTCATTGCTAGCAATAGCCTTGGCAGGGAAGCTGCAGATCACACTTGAACAGGTGCACATGCTGAGTATTCGCCAGAACACAATGGTGATTTCCATTGTAGAAGCTAGCATGGCCACTATTGAGTATCGACTTCTGAAGAAGAAGCTTAGAACACTCCCCGGTAGCTCACTGGTGGATCTGCCTGACCTTCATCATATCAGAGCTGCATCTTCAACACAGCTGTATGCGCTCGGGGAACAGTATCTCAACAACAAGCAGGACAATAAGCGATCCCCAGATGATGAGAATGCATCTGGGAGTAAACTATTCTCTTGGGATGGTCTATTTTCAAGCAGTGCCAATGGTCATACTCAGAAGAAGCAGCAGGACCTCCAGGACACTGCGTCACACGTGGCACCACAGCAACCGAAGGAGCAGCTACAGCAACTGAAGGAGCATCCACAACACCAAAAGGAGCAGCCGCAAAACACAACTGATGTTACAGCTCATAGCAGACAACACGTGCATGAAGCTGGTGCTGGAAGCACAACTGAAGGTGCAGGTAATTCTCCAGTTTCCCAGGAAACCAAGCCCGAAATGGGCGCACTACTAGTTGATGCACTCAAGGATATAATCCCATCCTTCAATATTGATGAAATCAAGGTATGTTATTGTAGTACTGTGCATTTGGCAAAATTGGAAAAAGGTAAATGCTGTGTCTTCATGAAAAGTGAATCATTTAGTACTAAATGTTCTCTTTCATGGGAGACTAAATTGGGTTAGTGGTTGGAAAATAGCAACTAAGGTTGGAGGATATTTCAAGTGTTGACCACCCACACATATGATCACCGTTTTAGTGCTCACGTTGAGCGAGCGAAGATGATTTTCATGCCTGGGATATCCATCTGGTGCTTGACTTTCATTGGCGAGCCAAGGGCAATGAGGGAGAGGAGACGAGCACCACCATTGTTGTATTATCTGTATCATGCCTGTCATGATTGTCTGAAGCTGCTGTATGTGTTGTGGCTGACTTTAGTCTTTAGTACTATTGACTAGCATTTCATACAATACGTGTTGATGTCTAGAGACGTACTGTCTAGCCTTCCCCTAGTGCTCTTATGGATACACCATCCAGCTTCTCAGCGGCTCTCCTCCCACCACTCTCTATGTCGCTATACTCTTCTTCACACTCTATAAGTTCGTGTCTTCTGTACAATAAAATCCGTCCAGTGACTGACGACTGGTTGGAGGGGGGGGGGTGATGGTGCGCTTGAAATATGTAGGGAGAAGCAATCCAATGATTACCAGGGGAGTGCTTGATAGTAATTGGTCTGCCACATGTGCTTGCCTTGTTCCCAGATACCTGGTACCAGCAAGCTGAGCGATTTGGCATTGAGAGTAGCTAATGTCCAGAAAACACCCAATCAAATCAAGGTAAGGAATGCCCAGGTGAATACAATGTTTAGCTTTTATATCTATTGTTGTTGCTCGCAATGCGGCGATTCTGTGGGCTGATGCATAGCATAACTTCGCTGTACACCAGACACTCCAAAACCTGATGCATGTAGTGCTTTACAATATCAAAGCAGCGACGGGTGGATGCACAGCCCACACGGTATCCCTCACCCTCCCCTCCGGACGGCTATTCGTCACAATCCAGCTTGTATATGTTCCTGTGAAACTGAACATTCAGGAAATAATATTATAGGCAAATGACGACTTTCACCTAATACTTTAAACTGTAAGCGAGTTACTGTGCAAAATGAACTCTAGAATTTTGACACCATGTTCCATCCAGTACGATTTTGCCTTTGTTGTTCCTCGTCCATGCCTCTCCACAGATCGTATGTCAATTGCCGAGCCGTGTCGAGAGCATGATACGAATATCCAATTTGAAGTTGAGTAACATGACTCTGACACTAGATGTTCTGGTGCAGGATGGCTATGCTCACAAAATGATGGTTTATCTCAACGGAACAGTAATGTTTGCATCACAAGGAGCATCATTTGGTGCACACATCAACATTGGTGGCACTCGCAAAGCTGAGCTGTACCTGGAAGCGCACGCCATCAGCCTCCAATCTGTTTTGAAAGCGGTCTTGGAGAAACTATCCTCTAAGTTATCTTCAACTGGGCTGGCTTCAGTGGTAGTTGACTTCCTTTCTTTGCAACTCACGTATGACCCTAGTTCACCAACGTATGCCATTATTCATATTCGAACTGCATCATTGAAGAACATTGCATCCAAGATGTTTGAACACTCTGGGTTATCGAAGCTAAAGTTTCTGAACTTGAAGAGCTTACTGGGATCCTTTGACATTCTCAATGTCTCAGCAACAATCATCCTGCAGAAGGGCACTGTTTCATTCTCTCTGGGTGGCCTGCCGTCTATTCCAACCCTGGGTCTGGAATCTGAGATGAGTCTGGCTTTTCTGCGCATAGGTGGCGGCAATCAAAGCTTTCGCTCCCAGCAAATCACTGTAAGTGCACCAATATTGAGCATTGTCACTTCATTATGCAACGTCGATGCACCTGTTGAATGCATAATTACCTATCTCAGGCAAATTTGCTGTTTGTTGAGTTGTGCAACACTGAAAATGTGAGCTGATGGCCAATATGGGAAATATCTGTACATCATGCAAAAATGCCAATTATAAAAAGCAAAAAACCCGAATATCTGGATAATATTCGCTGTTTCTGTACTCTGTTGTCCACCCTGCAGTTCCCGACATGCAATCTCATGACGATCCTGTCAACGTTTGTTCCTCACCTGTCAGCACTGAAATCTATGCCAGGCCTGGGATCTATTCGAGTTCCTAAACTCTCCGTATCATTCTCTACTGGTCATTTACCCTCTAATATCACATTGTTCAAATCACTTTGGCATAGTACTGGCAAAAACAGCAAGGGAGGAAACTTCAGCCTTGCTCACTTCATGCCACCAAAGCCGGGATTCAGTTTCATCACCCGACTGATGCCCAAATCAGGCAGAGGGATAACTCTGAATGGGACCCTGTCATCATGGAGGCTATCCGTTGGCAAGATGAGGCTGCCCAATGTCACGGAGGGTGTGCTCTCCGTTCAGAATTTCATCACTTCGTTCTTTCCCAAGTTTGACTTGAAATCACTTCGGCTTCCTCCCGGTCTTGCCAACATCCAGAGGGCCATTGTCGATGTGTTCAAGTTTGACGTAAAAAAGAAGCTGCTTCAGTTGAGGATGAATTTTGGCAAGATCAACTTGCTGAAAGGTGTCATGCAGAATAGCAAGTTGATAGCGTGCAATTCGACCATAGTTTCCCTGAACACGAGTTACTCTTCATCTAATTGCAACACCACCGGATTTCAGGCATCATGTCTTGGCAAATTCTTCGGCTTCCCTGGACTAACGTTGATTTCGAGGCATCCCAATGGGTTTCTATTCTCCACTGAGTTGTCCAGGATCTCACTGCCTTCCATTCTGGGCCTTGTGAATTCTCAAACAAGTTCATTCGGTTCCTTTCTGAGATCATTGGGTCTGTCTAAAGTATCTCTGCAGAACACCGTGTTTCAAATTGTCACTGGACCGCTGGGAATGCGTTTTTCAGGAACGCTCAGGTTTGGTGACCTACGCAATCTAATGGCACACGTTCACATACTTAATCCGTTCAAGAGAACCTCTCGGTTGTTCAGCATGGAATTGCTGGTTGCCAACTCTTCGCTCTCTGCTGTTGTCAAGTCTTTCTTCAAAATTGATATATCGTCCATTCCTTTCTTTGGAAAGTTGTCCCTTCCGAACGCCAATCTCCTCGTTCTATTCCGGACGCAATCATCGCCAATTCCAAAGTTCCTTGATCACAACTTGGTGCGGATAGTCCAACTAAATCCATCAAAGATGAAATCTGTTCTTGTCAAGTTTCCTGTGAATTTCGGCAAGTTGGGTACGTTAAATCTCTCCTCGGCCATCTCCAAAATGGACGTGTATTTCAAGGTGGGTTTACCTGCATCATGTCCATGCGTTTATATGTGTTGACATCATGTGCCTGTGTGTATGTGTGTGCGGATGTTTGTGTACATGCGTATGTGTTGTTCTGTGTGTGTGTGTGTGTGTGTGTGTGTGTGTGTGTGTGTTGTTCTGTGTGCATGTGTGTGAATGTGTGTGTGTGTGTGCATATGTGCATGTACCCATGTGGACACACATGTGTGTCCCATGTCTCAAAGATACTATGCGTCCTGGTGCAGATGCCCTTCTGCTGTCTATCCATTTCAGAGCCTCCACCTTGTTCTTACCCACTTACTGTTGAGTCGTGAGCCCATTAAAAGGGGGAGACCCGCGTGACTAGTTTCTGGTGGTTAACAAGTACAAGTGTGTACAGCTGTGTGCACACACGCATTGTGTAGAGGAGTGTGTGTGTTAGGAGGGGGAGGGGAGAGGTGGTCATGTGACATTTACTCCTGTGCAGCTGACAATACCGCACCTTCAACTGTGGTGTCCTCGAGTGCATGCTGGCAAATCAGGGTCGTAGTACCTTGTCTGGCAGGTCCGGCTGTGGCCTGGCCTTATTTCCAGAAAGATGACCCAACTCTCCCTTTTGAAAACTGTTTTTCATCAATAGGGTTCATTTCTAATCGCTTGTCCCATTTGGCCGGACCACAGGAGATTCCGGTTCTACAGTCCTACCAGTGGAGCACGAAGTACATTCATTCCCTTTCCTAATGGCTTGCTAGTAGATTCAGGATTTGTATGTAGTGTATTATCATGAGCTTGTGACTATGAGTATGATGTTCCCCGAAGATCTCCACCGTAGCCAAGCTGAAAAACTCTGCTGCCTTGTTCTACACGTTCTATTGTTCTTTGTGCAGATGCCAAATGTCTCCGTGTCGGCCTACAACTTGCTGAATGTCATTCTACCCGGGTCAGTGCAAATGGCCAAACTACCTCCATTCCTTGGTGGGCTGAAACAGCTCTACATCGAGCAATTCAGCGTGAAGTGGAAACCGCGTGAGCTACGCCTCCATGCCACTTATGACAAGGATATAACTATATCAAAGGGCATCTTCAAAATGGCTAAGGTATCAGTGCATCTTTCATTTGCAGCATCGCACTTTGACTTCTCGCTCGCTGCAAGTGCACAGATCTTGGACTCCATGGTAATGACTGCTAACGTGACAAAGAAGGGAAAATTGTTCTCTGCTGAGCTTTCCACTGTCGAGCCGGTCAGGATCATGGATATGTTTGCGCACAGGCCAAGCATGCAATCATCTACGAAAGACATGCGCGTCGATCAAGTTGTGCTGTACAACCTTACTGGAGCGGTGAAGTTCACATCTCACTTCAAACTAAACCACATATACCTGTTTGGAAATACAACATTGGGACATGCGCAGGCGTCAGGCAGTCTTCTGCTGGCCAAAAAGGAGATCTCTGAACATTCAAATTCTACGGTTCAGCAGAATAGGGCGTCGGCATGGGAGACTTTGTTCAGTTTCTGTGCACATAACGTCAGCTTACCGGCACTGGTGAAAAACCTCACGAAACATGACATCAGCTCAATACCTATTCTGGGAGCTATGTCCTTCTCGCGTATCGGCGTCGTCATGGCTACGGGGAATGTGTCTGTGACGAAGTTGATCAGAGGATGCCGAGGAATGACGCTTCCGGATCGTATCAGTTCAGGTGTATGGTTTGAAATTGTACTGGACAGAAGCCTACAGAGTGGCACACTGAGTCTGAGTGTGGCTGGCAGCACGGTGGCTGTTAACGTCAGGAATGTCACATTGCTCGCAATTGTCAAACTGATCTTTCCGTCGTTCAAACCATCCTCCATCAAGATACCAAAGGGCTTCCCTCAGCTCAGTGAAATGATGGTTTCCGAGATGGACTTTGATTCTGCATCCAAAACTGCAAGAGTGCGTGTGAACATCGGCAGTTTTCATCTCCCTAAACAAATCTTGTCTTGCCACCATACTGTGATCAATCTGAATGTCAACTACTCCATCAGGCCATATAACTTCTCTTTCGAAGCCAAGTGCACTGGAAAACTGCTTTCCCAGGACATAGAAGTTGTGTTTGGTCTAGCTGAGGAATCGCCTCACTTCAAGACAACTATCAAAAAGATGTCCGTTCGAGCCATGTTGTCACATGGCCATTTGGCTGACAGTGACTTCAAGAAGGTATTGGAATCGGTCGGACTTCTTGATCTGACGTTGTTGAATGTCACACTAGAGATGAAGACGAAACATAATCTAATGTCTATGAGTGGTACACTGCAGTTTGGTGACAGGCCCGGCGAGAAAGCTGAATTACTGGTGCTCAATCCATTTAACTCAGCCACACGTAAAACCATTCTGGGGGTTACGATGCCGAAGATTAACCTGTCGAAACTAATTGCGCAGTTGTTCCACAAGGCTGGCATCTCATCGTTTCCAGAGATAGGCAACATTAACTTGGATGAAACGCGACTTCTCACGATGTCCCAACCTGATATACGCACCAAGGGATTGACGTTCTTGGATGGGAAGTTGAACAAATTACTGGGCTTGGTCAGTACCCACAAGGACGTGGCTGAGTCAGAAACGCCAGAATCATTTTCATGGAAGAGATGGAAAAAGACGAAATCAGACAGGAAGCTTTTCCGCCGCTCACTGAACGAGAATATGAATGCTGTGAAGCGCTCACCACCGGGAAATTCTACAAGATCCAGGCCACAGACGTCTTTGTTACCCCACGTGTCAGCTCTCGTCTCCATGAAGTTTTCAACTGAGAATACGCAGGACATGTTGCTGTCGCTCTCTTCCAAAATTATTGATTTCATTGTAAGTTGAGCACAGCATGAACAAATTTTTAACATGGAAAAATGTGGGCACAAGTTATGCGATAGAGTCCACCAACTTAACCAGATTTTAAACAGGCAGACTTGCACAATGTAGAACAAAACTGACCAGGAGTACAGTTTTTAGTGACCAGGAGTACAGTTTTTACAGCATGAGCATGTCGCTATTACTGTATAGCAGGACATTTTCAGACGGGAATATTTTCGAACAAAGCCGAATTTCGACCTTTCGTACGGATTTCATTTTCATGCAGAGCATGCTGCATGCTGAATGCACGAGTTTGCATGCAGTACTCGCGCGCATGTACAGTGTACATAATTTCACACGAGCACATTTTAGCACGGAATTAATTTTAGTACAAAAGATGCCGTGTCCGAAATTGTACGAAAATACATTCCGTCCGAAAATTTCCTGCTTTACAGTATTCAGAATTCAAATACAGGGGAGCACCATTTGTGGGACTACTGACTGAGACTGCTCTGATCCACAACGCAATATAGCAGCCCACATTCTTGTACTTGTACTAGTAATAAGCGGTCTGCTGGACCATCAAAGAGTGGGCCGCGGGGAGCCACTTTTTAGCAGTTGCTCTCTCTTTTGCTAGCCTGAAAAACGGTGATCGGTGAGGGGCCACGACAGGGTAAGGCCATGGCTGAATTCGAGAACGTGAGATATCGAATGCACAACTTGTAGAAGATTAATTGGCGGGATACTACATATAATTATTTTCCACATGCACGTATACTGCTGTTCCACTTTCTTCCTGTGTACTGTCTCTGCTTTTTTCAGCCTTCTCCCAATACGGTTAGCTTGGCAAACGTCTTGAGAATCTTTGTTTCGTCAGAAAACCTCAAAGCACTCGGCTTGCCCGATTTCCTGCCCAAACTGGAGAGTCTGTTCATCAACAGTGTATACATCAATGTACCTGAAAAGATTTACAAGGTTGATGCAACCCTGAAAGGTCCCATAACGGTTGTGAAGAGTTTCCTGGTGCTCAACAACTTCAATTTCGGGTTTTACTACCAGAATAAGACTCTATCATTCAACTTCACTGCCAATGCACAAATTTTAGGGAAGACGTTCAAAGCCGAGTTTTCCAGAATTCGAGGCAGGTACAGACTGCTGGCGAGTACTCCATCTATACATGTCAGCAGCACGCTGGGGAAGTTTGGAAGTCTTGAGAAGCAATACCGACACCTCGGCGTATCGGATTTCACTATAGAACAAGCCAGCCTGGAGGTGCGCTGGGGAAATGGTGCCAACTTGATCTCCGTGTATGGATTGCCCACACTGTCTGGTTATCAACATGCTAAGGTACAGATGACCATATTCAACTTCACTACATTGAAGGAAATGAACTTCTTTATTGGAATTGAGATTCCGCTTGGTAAAATATCCACCCTCATCAAAAGGGTAACCTCTATTGACATTGGAAAGGTTCCCACAATTGGAAAGGCTGAGGTGAGAGGCATTGGCCTCTTCCTGTCCTCCACTGTCATAGAACTCAACCATGGATTTCACTTTCAACGCTCCGGTTTCGAACACCTGAAAAATGTTCCAAAGGGCATTCGCCTCTACTTCTATCAAAGCGTTGACGTGAAGAACATTTCAATAGTAGTTGACGTGGGTTTGAAGTCATTGACATTTCGACTACCCGATGGCTTTTCACTCCATGATGCAATTGCCTACCTATCACCAGCGACTCTGAATGATAAGACCTACAAAGCGTTCGGCAAGGTCTACGGCTGGCTCTTCAAAATGCAGGTGAAGGCATTTACGTACGACTCGGACGCGCAGGTGACCAGCATATTGGGTCGCTTTCCGCAGTCATTCAAGCTCTTCAAAGGCAAGTTTGTGATGACTTCAGCATCCTACAATGCCAGTTTCCTAGGAGCACATAACTTCTCGTACATGGTGACTGGTCAAATGAAGCTCTTCAACAAGCCGTTTAATGCCAGTATTGGATATAATTCAAGAAAGGGAGCATTGATATTTCAATTGTCATCATCAAAGGACTTCAAGCTTTCAGACATTGGATCGTTCAAAGTCAATTCACATAACAAATTCATTCGGAACCTTCATTTGGACAAAATTGGAGTTCAGAAACCCAAGGTGCAAATCATGAGAATGCGAGACGGCTTTGGATTTCGGTAGGTGACCTAGATTTTCTAACACAGATTTTGTATTGTATTGTTCATTTGCGAATTCTCCACAGGTAAATGGATATGTGTCTTGGGAGTCCCTCCAAACCGATAGATGAATGAAAATAAGATTTACGTAGGGAGTGGATAAAAGTCTAATAAAAACGTGTGTGTGCGCGCGTTAAGTGGGTGATTCATTGGCCAGAAAAAAGCCACTTCAACCAGCCGTGTGGTGTAGACCAGGCTAACAATTAGTGGCGGTCAATTCATCAGCCTTGCAAGCTTTTGAATGGTGTAATCCCAGCACAAGTTGCTGTGTCTAACATAGCTGGTTTGCTATCATCGCTTCAGCAATGGGCAGGAGCATGGGTTTGAGTGGTTGATTCAAAGATCACAATGGATTATTCAGGGATGGGACTATTGCATTACTTCGTTTTTTATAGTGTATGGCGAGAACTGTAGATACCTTTATGCACTGTATGCACTGTATGCACTGTATGCACTAAATACACACCTTGGCTAGTGTCGACTACCCGAGAGTCAAGACTGCAGAAAGACACACCCGGTGATTATCAATGATAATAATTTTCTTTAGGACTGCTTGGACATTCGCAGGAGACCAGTGCCATATCAGCCTGCTAACATGCTACAATGTATTTGTTTTGGAGGATACAAGCGACATTGAATGAACACGTGAATGGACGGATGGGATCCTATAATTATTATTTACATTATTACTGTAAATATACAAAATTTCGGCGCTGCAAAATTTCGGCACTTCAACGATTTTTGACATTTCGGCGGCGATTTATTTTCGGCGTGGGGTAGAGGGCATGTATAGTGCGACAGATTCTGTGAAAAATTTCATCGGCGTGTTAATTTAGGCGTTTTGGGTCGGTGCCGAATATAGCCGAAATTAAATAGCTGCCGAAAATTCCTGATGATGGTCATAAAGACCGAAACGTTGTAACGATACCAATGGATTTTTGTGAAATGCAGTGCTCTCTTGAGTGTAGGCAGGTTGCCTGCAAACGATTCAAGGAAAATTTGTATATTTACAGTATGGAGAATGTGTGAGAAATACTTTACTGAAATCGTTCATTAAAATTCAATTTGTTGTTCAAACCGCTCTTTTGTACTGCCACAGGATCAGTGGCAAGCCGACACTGCCCTTGTTTGGCACATTCGCATTCGAGGTGATCACAGTGCCCAATCCAATGCGGTACCTGATTACCTTCAGCAAGCAACACACGTCGGTGACAAAGATCATCAAAGATTTGACAAGCTTCGACCTGAGCAAAGTGTTCTTTCTCCACTTCCTCTCTGGACCGGCTTCCATTGGAGTATCCTACACAAATATCAAGAGGGGAGAGAAACTTCCTTTCAAGGTAAATTCCTATCCATTGCATGATGTGAAGGTTATACCCGAAGGCCTCTCACTGACATTTGAGTACAAGTTGCCCAAGTGTGGCAGTGATTTGCTGTGCAAGTTCATTCATGCCATCATTGGTGACAAGGAGGTTGAATTTGAATTGGAGAACATCGGACACGAGCCAGAGTTCAAGATCCAAGCACCGATCGCGCAAGAAATTAAACTCGGTGGGTTGAAGATATATGATGTACGCGTCGGCGCTATGATCAGTGAAGGGCCACCAATGTTCGGCTTGACGCATGCCGAAATGGATATCAATATTGGAAAAGGAGAAAAACTTCACTTTGAAGGTGACCTGGAGATCGATGCCGCCATGGACGCGGAGCTGGACTTCAAAATGGTTGGCATGTGGAGAAAGGCTTTTGGTTTACCTTTCCTGGCGATTGGCAATATTGTAGCTGGTGCACGGATCAACATCAACTGTCCTGAATGCGTGACCAAGCTAGAATTGGGTGGTGAGATTTGGCTTGGCTACAAGTGCAACATCAATGATAACAAGACGAAGTGTATCATGGGACGAGGGTACTTTGGCATTGACGAGGAAAGGCCCGACGACAACTATTTCTTCTTCAGCATCAACCAGTTCAGCATGAGTAAGGTGCTAATTGCACTGGGTGCCAAGCCATCGCCCATTCTCAAAATCCTTGACGTCTGGTCAGTCAAGGATATACTTTTCAGCTACAGCGTCCTGGAGAGAGACGTACCGCACGGGAACACCACACAGCATGTGCCTGGTGGGCTGGTCATGAAGGGCAAGATAACGCTGTACTGGTTTCTATCGGTGCACATCGATCTTCGCATTACGGCCTTCCATGGAGTTCCCACGGGCATGGTGGGTAAAATCTGGGCTGACCCGGTGAAAATTGGCAAAGTGCTTCGCTTGACTTCGGCAGAAGATGACAAGAAGGGACCATTCATCAGTGCCAAGTTTGGAGTTATCCCCCTGGGGTTTGGAGCAAAAATCAGTGCCAAACTCTCCATTCCCATATTCAAGATCACCGTGAAAGTCAGCGGCTCAATATCGCTGAAAGGCATCGAATTCAACTTCTCCGCTAATATTCTCTTCTTCAAAGTCAATGTTGAGCTCTCTGCAGGATTCAAGGATAACAAGCATCCTGGAAAACTGTCGGGATTTCGCTTCAAGGGTGTGTTCGACCTCAGCAGCTTGAACGACTTTCTTGCCAAAGTGAAGCACGTCATATCAGTCTGCAAGAAAAAGGCCGATGCTGCATTCAAGAAGGCTCTGGCAGCTGTTGATGCTGCAAGCAAGAAACTCCAAGGCTTTATTGCGAATAAGAAATTGGCGGCAAAAGTGAAAGAGAAGCGCAACGCTGCATTCAACAAGGCCAAACAGGGTGTGCGCAAAGCCCAGCAGACAATTGAACATCTGTGCTCAGTCAAGAAATGCGCAAAGTGGTGCGGTATACCGAAACCTTGCTTCAAGAAACACTGTGGATGTCTTCACTACCCTTGTGGCTGGCTCAAATTCTGCTGCAAGAAGATCTGCGTCCCCTTACCTGGATTCTGCGGCAAGATGTGTGTTCCGAAAAATCCGGCCTGTTTGCTGAAAGCAGCCGCTTGCCTGCCTCTTCGCCTGGCCGCCTTTGCAGCGAAGAAAGTTGCCATCGGAGTGTTGAATGTGGCACAGAAAGCATTGAATGTGGCGCAGAAGATATACATGGCCGCTGCAACAGCGTTTGCCAAGTACAACCCTGTGTTCCTGATTGCCAAGGGTATACTACACCTTGCAAAGCTGGCAGTAGACGGTATTGCTAACATCATTATCCACTTCCCGCTGCAGATTAACAAAATTTGGTTCGATCTCCAGCTGGGAACAGCAAACGGATCCTTCCTGGAAGTCGGCTCAGAAATCGTCTTCTCTGGCAAAAAGCGCACACTCAACTTCCGCATCAATCTGAAGAACATCTGGGCAACAATCTGGAGCTTGGCAAAGAGCTTGTTCAAGTCAGTGTTCGGATGGCTGAGAAAGCTGAAAATCAAAATCTAATTTCCAAACTCTTGTATGTAATAGGGCATTGTGACTTTTGTCCCAACACTCTGGAACTGGCTCTAGCATAGGCCCTTACATGTTTCCGCAGGACAGAATGAATAGCACGTCTTTCACTTGAAAACAAGTATGTACATACATACATGTATATGCCGTAATTGCTTCAAACGCATGTCGCTTACACTGATGACTTTCCAATGTCATAACATATTTTACCTCGAGGAACACGAGTTGTTCTCATACATGCACGCTCTGCCTACGTTAATATGACCAACGGGTTGCAAAGATCATTCACGAAACACTCTGCCACATTCCTCGAAGTCAGATAGCCATGCTCACAACCTTAAGCAGCAGAATTAGGATTATTTGTCCCCTGTGCCTCGTCACAAACGTTGTTCACAATTTGCACTTACACTCCTGTGCAGAGTGTATTCACACAAGAGCAGTATTGGATGCCTTAAGGCCCATGGCAGCTGCGATGATTATTGTCATTAATTTTACTCTCAGTCCACACGCAGACCTATGTGATCACAGGACCAACAACATCCAGACAGAATCCCCTAGGCCTTGGTCAAGTTGCTGCAGTTCTACCCTGAGAGTTTCAACCTCAATAAAAGTTGTGCATCTTCCGAGTGCACAGAGTAGCAGTGTGTGTGGTGCTTGGACCGTGTAGCGTTCTGCGGTATTTTATTCACGAGGTCGGATTACTCTCTTGGCAGTTTTGAAGGAAGCATACAGACGATGTGAGAGCTTGCTCGCTGGACGTACACCAGGACATGCACCCAACCTCCCCCCCCCCCCCACACACACACTCTTAGCACACAGCCAAGTCGCATCATGTATCCAAGCATGCCGAGAAGATGTACGACATTTTCCACGATTTGCGTGAAAATTAGTCTGACTCATCTTTCCACATTCGTCAGATTTCCAATGACCTCGAAGGTCAAGGGAAATATGCAACTCCTGAAGCACTGAGACTGAGTCGATCAGACACACCAAACGGTTCAAGACCAAAACTCCTAACATCTACATCCATATTACCCTCATGGATGCAGCAGAGAATCATTTTCAATCGCGAAGTAAACGGATAAATAATATGAAAGGAAATGATTCAAGACAACATTAAATTTAGGCTAAAGTCAACAAAAGTAGAAAGTGAATTGAAAACAGAGGATGAAATGGTCCAGGAAACGCACAGGTTCGGACCCAGTAGATACAGTACAGGTGCTGTGAAAGTACGGTACACTGATGGCCTGGAGCTTAGTACAATATGGCTTCTGCGGTTGTGTCACTTTCCACAACTATGGGAGCAGGTTCTTGGCACTCAGATGGATTGTTGTCCTCCATGCGCTTCAGCCTTCGCACACGTGCATAGAGGTACAACTCACTCAGTCCGGAGAGAAGGAGAACTCAACCGCCAATAGCTGCGGGCAGTGCGTAGCTCCCACTGATATCGTATAGCCAGCCTACAGTGTATCACATCAACACACATACACACACACACACGCACACACACATTATATAATTATAATACCCAATGCCGTAGACAGCAAGCCGTTTGGGCCACATAAGCCTCATCAGTACAGCTAAGAGTTTCATAAAAGCAAGCCGAGCTACCAGCCATGGTGCAAAGGACCTCTAGCGCCAGAGTGCTCAAACTATGAAAAAGGAACGTAAAAGTCCGTAAATAAGTACGTACTTACTCTCGAATTTAGTGGTCACACTAACTTTCGGGCATGTTTTCTTTCTTTTTCTTTTTACCAGGCGTGGGCCATCCCCTGAATTCATAGGTGCCAACTCTAAAAAAAAATGTACTGACTTTCGGGCACGAACTAACTTTCAGATCCGACTTGTGTGTAGTGAAGAAGTCATTTTCATGTAGATATACGTACTATGTGCTGCATGTGCGCGCCATACCAATACTTGTTTCGAATAGTATGTTTATTGGGCTTGACTTGACTTCAACAGACAGAGTCAAAAGAATGAAGGAGGTGTTTATCTCGGGAAGGTACTTATTTACGGACTTTTTCGGTAGTGGGCAGTGCGTAATGGAGCAGCACTAGAGCAGCCTACCGAGAGTGCTCAACAAGACAAATCTCGAGAGGCGTAATACCCAATGCTGTAGACAGCAAGCTGTTTCAACCATATACTATAATAGGTGAAGTATTTTCTTCAGACTTCTCCCGTTTGTGTCTTTCCCTCAAACCAGTGAATATAATTATTATAATATCATTATACACACACACACACACACAACACACACACACGCACACACGCACACAAAACACACACACACACACACACACACATTTCAATCCACAGGAAGACCGATACGTTTGTATGTACAGATTTGGTATCACAATTCAACATCTGATGACCATCCAACAAGTCTTTAGGCCTCAAGCGAAGACCCCTGGTTCGAGTCGTGGTCATTTTCTCTTCGGACTTTTACCGTTCGCATCTTTCCCTCAAACCAATGAATACTAGTATACATACTCAATAATCATGTCTCACCTGCTGCAGGGGGACCACGTATTATCGAAACGCACCCAGGGACAATCAGCTGACCGACTGCATGTGGTACTTGATGGCTTTTGACGATCTCCAGCAGAACAGGACCGCCGAGAGCACCAACGTCGCTGATCAGGAAGCTGTAGAACGTGTTGAAGTAGCGGAAGCCGTTCACCGTCTTCACCAAGGCACTGAAACCGCAACAGAGGCCGGAAAGGGTCATAAGTACACTCTGTGTTAGAATAGCTGACACTGCCAAGTACTCCACAATTATACCCATTGCTAGGCCACCACCGAACCAACCGGCTCCTACTAGCATAACCTGCAGCTAGCTTTCATGGCTGCTACTTCCAATGTTTTGGGAACGATGTTTCTACAAGAGTATCACAGAAAAATACAGAACACACAACAGTATTAAAAAGTCTAAGGAGATTGCCTTTGGCAATATCATGTAACGATGCTACTTACCGCTGTCACAATCGGGAAAAAGAAAACAAGGGACAAGAAGAAGTAGATAATGGAGATTATAGTGAAGTTCAAGTTGCGGTACAGCAATAAACCACGGACAAACGACAACCTGGCTTGTTCCGCATAATGTCTCAGTGTGCTACATGCACCAGCTACTTTGGATACTGCATCTCCCGGTGCATTCGAGTTTGTCTCTTCCTCTTTGGAACT
Source organism: Sycon ciliatum (assembly GCF_964019385.1). Classification (NCBI taxonomy): domain Eukaryota; kingdom Metazoa; phylum Porifera; class Calcarea; order Leucosolenida; family Sycettidae; genus Sycon; species Sycon ciliatum. The sequence continues at coordinate 32,016,592 of NC_088644.1, forward strand.
ACTGGATACGGGGCCAGTGCTTGACTGACTTGTTCTGGTTCGTTTGTATGCATCCGATGGTAGCTTTCCAGGTAATATGGAGACTGTGAGCATTGTAGCTATGCTGGTGAAACCCAGCACACTATAGTACCACTGCCAGCCACCATACTGGATAGCTGACCGACCAGCCAGCGCAATGATGATGGCACCAAGTCCACACGTGCCAAACGCCAGTGCCATTAACAGCAGCTTGTGGCCGGAGAAAGCAATGTCGATAATAGTAGTTGGCAGTGGAAACATTACGCCACCTCCGATTCCGGATATCAAGCCACGTGTGTATACAGTATATACAACTCATTGGCAAATGAGCTGCCAAAGCTTCCCAAGCAGAATATCAACAAACCCAGGATAGCTGATTTCCGCCCTCCTAGCACTTCAAACAAGATCCCAGTTGGTCACGACGTGGCGAGACGCGATGCAGAATGGATGGAAGCCACCTATGCTAGAGATGAGAACCAACACCCACACCCACACATATGCGTGCACACACATGCGTGCGCGCACACACACACACAGACGCAGACACATACACACATACATACATGCACGTATATAGACACAGACACACACATACTGTACTGTACTTGCTCACTGCTAAAATCACGTGGGTCTCCCCGGGAGAGGGGAGAGAGACTTAAAAGGAATCTTGGAAAGATGCCTCAATTGGCTATTGAACCGCCCAGCGGCCGACACCCCCTGAAATCCCCAAACTCTAGGGTGGACTTGAAAATGATCCCACTTATGAGCTCACCACATCTAAGAAAGTACACACACACACACACACACACCTTGACCTTTGACGCCTCATCTCCAGTGGAGATGACAGGCTACTGAGTTGGGCAGTACCTGATGTGACGCTTTAAATCGCCACTTCTCCTAAACGCTCTGCCGCATGCGCAGTGAAAGTCCTTCGGTGCCGGGGGAGGAAGACGATGTTCATAGACCTGCCTGCGCCATTCCGAGCGATCTTGCGCGAGCCGATACCACTCGGACTCCGGAATATCCAGTGAGCGCAGATCACCGACAATCGTGTCTCGCCAAAGCTTCTTTGGCCCATGCCGTGGTCTGGTTGCCTCGAGCTCCCCAAACAACACTTTTTGAGGAATCCGGGCCGCGTCCATACGGGCAACATGATCCAGCCAACGCAGACGGTACTCACGCAGGAGAGTGCCAATGTCTTCAGGAAGACGCGCTCTCTGGGCTAGATCAGCAGTAGTAAGATGGCGGGAGTGCTGATCGCTCCTTGAGAGTCCCAAGACGGTACGGACGCATGAGCGATGAAACAGATTCAGGCGATTCATCTGTCGGGCCTTCATGGGCCAAGTCTCTGCTCCATAGAAGAGGGTAGGGAGGACAATGGCCTTGTAGACAAGACGCTTAGACTTGATGGATAGGCCGCTACACCCGAAGATTGGCTTTTGGAGAGCGCCAAAAGCACGAGAGGCCTTGGCAAGGCGGGAGGTGAGCTCCTTGTCCAGAGCACCGTCTGCACTCAGGACACTGCCAAGATAGGTAAAGCTGTCCACAACCTCCAAGCTTCCTCCATCCTGAAGATCAATGGAAGGTGGCGGGTAAGAGCAGTTCACACACACACACACACACACACACACACACACACACACACACACACACACACACACACACACACACACACACACACACAGGAACAGGAACAGAATTGTTTTAGAGATCCATAAAAGAGGCTATGGCTCGAAGAGCACAAGCTCTACAGAATTAGACGGCATAGCTTTTTCTTGGAACATTTCAGGCTACATTCCTTGCACCTTTTCACGGCGTTCTAACTTTTGAACAGTTCATTCTTGTACAGTATGACTGTATGTATCTGTTTTAGCGTGAGTGTTTGAAAAACGACTTTCTATTCCTATTTCCGATATTTCTTGCACACAATAAATCAAGTGCGACATATCATATGCATGTGTGCATAGGCAGGAAGATCATCGTACATGCAACGTAGTGCTACTGTGCTACGGCTGGTCATAGTCCCATAGGCTTACCATGTGGCGATGCAACATGAGCTACATGACCACAACAGTTGCACTTGCAGCACTACGGCGCACCAAGAGTCGGATCAGAACTGCGTCAGACAGATTTTATTGCTACAGGAAATACGCTTTGTACTAGTCGGGCATGTTTTGCTATCCAAAGTCCATTCTTAGGACCGATATATTCTACTATGCGATAACATTGCTTGTAAGAATAAAATGTTCACTTTAAACCCAGATTATGATTATGAAAATTCCATTCTTGTAGGCAGTATAGTCTTTTACATGACTACATTAGAACCGATACCCACCGTATACTTCTAAGGGGTGGGGGTGGGGCACAAATATAGGATTTTGGTACCCGGACGTACCAACGTACACTGCGTATCGGTTATAGTGTGGTCGTGTAAAAGAATAATACTGCCTACAAGAATGACTTCTCATATTTTCAGAATCATAACATGGGTTTCAAGTGAACATTTATTCTTACAAACAATTTGAATATATCGGTCCTAAGAATGGACTCTGTGTGGCCAAACATGCCAGATTGGTACAAAGTGCATCGCCTGTGGTAATAACTTCTGTCCAAAGCAGTTCTGATCCGACTCGCATTGCATCCTAGTGCTGCAGGTTCAACTGTTGTTGTCATGCATCTCATGCTGCATAGCCACATGGTAAGCTTATGCCTTAGCTACGGGACTATGAACACTCGCATGCACAACAGCGATGCTGTGAACGAATGACGGCCATCCTGCCTCTGCGCATATGCATCTGATATGTCACACTTGATTTATCGTGTGTAAGAAATATCGAAAGTAAGAATAGAAAGTCATTTTTCAAACACCCACGCCATAACCGATACCTACTGTACATTGGAGCATAATACAAGCATAGTGCACCTGTGTTGAGAAGGGGGGGGGGGGGCTGGGTCAAACCATAAGCAAACGTGTACAGATGTTTCCATGTTCCGTACAGCTGTGTTGGCGTAGGGCAGTAGTGTGAGATCCCAGGTTTGAATTATGTTTTAAGAGTGACATTCTGTGAGTGCTTTACTCAACAACCCCTTACGGCCTTAGATAATATTATTATTGATGATGTAGCAGTGCTGTTCCTAGCACCAACGTTGCATCTGCTAACCTGTTTTGGAGGCACCGGCTCCGAAACCTCCACACTCTCCATCAGATACCATTGAAGATACATTCGTAAGTGCAGTGCTAGTTATGGAGTTCATCTCCAGTGCCAGTGGTGTCAGGGTCATGACAGTTTCTGCCTCGGTGCTGCTGTTACGCTGCAGACCGCCTCCTATCCGGCATGGGTTCAGTAGAAGCTCAGCATAGGGTATGCCCTTTGTTAGATCGCTGCTCAGACTCATACAGAATATGCAGCATAGCGACACGTACAGGACACATTTCCGACAAGACTCCTTCCTTCCACGGCTCAGGACTTCATCCTCCATGCTAATAGCTCCAAACCTGCCGTAGCAGACCGCTCAAACCCACCACCTGCGGCTCGTTCACAAATCCGCTCTAGCTGATTTTGAAGGGGTACCGGTAAACCATTGTCCACCTCGGGCGTATCCACAACAACGTAACGTTGTGGTAGTTTATTGTGTTTGGTTCGTTTCATTGAAAACTAATTTCTCGGACACATGTAGACAGCTAGCGCATCGCTGTCAGATAAATTTTTACTTGAAACGAAGAAAGTACGTGTGATGATCACCTGAATCACGCAAAATCATGCCATACGTCTTTTGTCTTGGACACTGCCCATCCGGGCCACCCCCCACGGCGAAAATGCATGTCGCATGGCGCTACACTACCCCCCAGGCTGAAGTCCACGTTCCGCAGTTTAGTTTTGCAAAATGGTAGATTTCCTTAAGGCCTTCAGTACTTGGTAGATCGTCTGGCTTCGCGGACTTGCAAGAGACACAACATTATCGAACCGGTCATTTTGATTACCGGTATGTCATGTATGCGTTTTATCCGTACATGGCTGATTGAGTGATTGTGAGTCGGCCGATGTGCACATGTGAAGGACTTGGGTAGGCGACTATTATCATTATAGGCAAAGTGTAGCGCAGAGAGTCCGGAATGTGACAGATCCCTGGTGCACCGGTGTAGGCTGTATATTATTAAAATTAATTTGGCATAATCAGGTCCTTTTCGAGAAGGAGCATAAAATGGCATTCGAAAAACAAGGGCAGATGCCCAATGTGGCTGTTAAGCCTGTTATGCACACCTGCTATTGAAGGCATAATTGAAGGCATAATTATTGGCATAATTAGGTCCTCTTGAGAAGGAGCATACAGTGGCATCTGAAAAACAAGGACAGATGCATACTCGTATTGGCTCAAGCTGCCCATGGAAATGAAGACAATATCCAATATTAGACAGTTCATAGACCATGTTAAATGTCATGCCACGTTGTAGGCTCGCTCGCCTCTTTTGCTAGCTTATCTCGCCGCTCTCCACCATGGTCAACATAGTGATACATTTCACCCCGCTGATGCATTATTTTCCTCCTATTATCATCTTCTTTCATTCATTTTTTTTCTTCTCTTGCCATGGCTGGCTAACGCCCCCTCCTTTGCATTGGCTTCTGCCATTGGACGGTGACATAATAATAATAATAATAATTTTTTTAAAGAGGTCGGAGGCGGATAATACTTTAAAACGAAGGTAAGTTATGGGTCGCAAATATCCACGCAAACACACATCCAGTCATAATAAGGCACTTGTCATAATTATCCGAACGTTTTCGGTCCCTTCTCATCAAGGATTATACAGGGAATGGCTCAAGCTGGAAAGACTAAAACTTATATAGCGTAAAGATAATTAGATAACAACACTCGTGACAAGGTGGAAAATTATCAAGTTTAGCACGACACAAAACTCGAAGGAAAATAATAATAGTGACAACAACATAGTGAGCAAATTAAGTTACATTGTTACCACCTCGACGAGGAGTAACACCAAACAATTGTAGCGACAACACATTTTCTTTCTGTACGCAAAGTTCAGGATCTAACTTACGGATATACAAAGCTTCTAACACAGCCAAATGTAACGCACATCTACCACGTGACAATATTGAGAAAACATTATCACTGTACAACTCACGACAATTGGTACGGGCTGACAGATGTTGCTTGATTGACGAAGTGCGATTCTTAGCTCCATTGGGTGTTGTCTCCTCCAATGTCCCGTCATCTCGCCTCTTCGTGGCATCACCACTATCTGTCTCTTCGCGTTTCCGCGGCCTTCCACGTTTCTTGACACTAACCGTTGGGTGCGCGATACCCGGTGTCCTTTCCGTTACGTCTCCTCCATTGCGGGTTTCTATTGAGCTTCTTACTCCAACTTGTCCGGTGTCCGATATTGAGGTTAGTTTTCGCGGTCTACCACGTTTTCGAATATTGACTGTTGTTGTCACTTCCGTTGTCGTTGTACGCTCGTCCTCATCAGTCCGTATTTTCACTTGGCTTCTCGTCACCCTTTCCGACGCCGACAGATCCTTTGTCAGTTTCGGTGGTTTACGTGTGGGTCTTTCACCATCTTTTATGCTGTTCTCAGCTGGCCCGTGTCCTACACACGCAGAGGAGGACGGGCATGCAGTCACATCTTCACGGGAAGAGGAAGAAAATGTGTTGTCGCTACAATTGTTTGGTGTTACTCCTCGTCGAGGTGGTAACAATGTAACTTAATTTGCTCACTATGTTGTTGTCACTATTATTATTTTCCTTCGAGTTTTGTGTCGTGCTAAACTTGATAATTTTCCACCTTGTCACGAGTGTTGTTATCTAATTATCTTTACGCTATATAAGTTTTAGTCTTTCCAGCTTGAGCCATTCCCTGTATAATCCTTGATGAGAAGGGACCGAAAACGTTCGGATACTTATGACAAGTGCCTTATTATGACTGGATGTGTGTTTGCGTGGATATTTGGGACCCATAACTTACCTTCGTTTAAAAAAAAAATAATAATAATAATAATAATATTAACTGGTTTGAGGGAAAGAGACAAACGGGAAAGGTCTGAAGAAAAAATTGACTGTCACCACCAGGACTCGAACCAGGGACCCTCGCTTGTAGCCAGCGATGCTCTAACCACTGAGCTATGGTGTAGTCGTCATCCCAGCAGAGGCCGTTCAACATTTTCTTCAGACTTCGTAATAATAATAATAATATTACTGTACCTGCTTGTTATTACTGTACCTGCTTGTGTTAAGTCTCATTCTCGCAGATTAGTTGTATAATAGATTGTACATGCATCATTGTAGATTTGCTGTTCACAGTATTTCTCTCTTTTTTCTTTCTTTTTTCTCAGTCTTCCTTATTACATTTTCTTCACATACAACAGCAGTACTCCCCATGGTCTTAAATGATCCGGGATGCTGCATAATACAAACACAAAACCAATAAAGCAACCCCCATAATAATAATAATGCCCAATGAGGCTGGGATATACTGTACACACCTGCTATTGAAGGACCGCACATAGCGCTTCTTGTCGATTTGGAATAATATTTTAGCAGCCTCTATATAATAAGAACATAATGGTTTTATTAGAAGCTGTAAATATGTTTGAGGCATGAATGTTTACTTTTTAGATTCATAGGATATCATGAATACCCATTTTGAGCAAGGATTGGAATTTTGAGCAGCATTGTTCAGCTGGTGTCATGGTCATGGGAAGGACTGAAGCAGTGAATGTGCAAAAGAACATTACAGAATGTGCAAAAGAACATTACAGGTGTGGCACGGGGTGGTTTCATGACGACATATCGCACATGCCGTCGTGAAATTACCAATTTTAAGGATAAAACAAGGTCCAGTAAAATCTCAAATCCTTTATATAGGATTCGAAAATTGGGGCACAGGCCTTAGAAATATTGCGCAAGGAGATGAGCCTTAGATGTTAGTATTTGAAAAAAATATCTTGTTCAACTCTCCATATCGACTAAGACCTAACGCGGAAGAATTGGTCACATACGTTTCCCTATGCTCATGCCACACCCATTTTGAGTTGAAAAATATGACCAAAAGGATTTAGCAAATTAAGAGATAGGATATCTCCCAAAGGTTCAGCGTTTGCTTGTGAATTTGGTATTCCTCTGTCATATTATTGTCTTGTACATTTGCACTTCCACAAAGCTCCCAGTCCACATCATGACAATGGTCGGAGTCCTTGTTTCATGACAATTATCTGTCTTTTGGTGAAGCTTACAATTATAAGCATAAATGGCTGTTTTATCGCGAGCACCCGCTAGAGCATAATCTGGTCGTTTTCCGAGCGTAATCCGCTTACCCCTGGTAGATGCATGGTTGGCGGTATCCGACATACTAGTAGCACTTTAGCAGGCTGGTACATCAGGTAGCGCATGGCACATGACTGTCATTGTACAGTCATGTAGAAGATGACACAGCAACAACATACTTGTAGTAGTTGTACATGTAGCTCAATTGCGATGTACATTGTACGTTTCGTCGCCGCTGGACTCATCAGGCAATCCTCTTCTCGGATGTCTTCATACGGAGCTTGACTCGGGAGAATGAATTTTAAATATTTGAAGACACCACTGCAGCTGTACTTACAGTACGGTTGAATCATACGGTGGTAAACTTTCGGACACACCTGGCAACATGGCGGTAAATGCACGCCTGCCCACACACGCTCTCTACTCTGTAACGTTCTGGCATAGATGGTTGGTTGGTTGGTTTATTTTAATTCGCACAATAAACGGGAACAGGCCCAATGATATAAAGGGGAATGGATAAGCCGCATTTAGAAAAGAGAGGACAGGAATTAGAAAATTACGAAAGAAGAAGTATCTGACAGAGGAGTCAAGCGAGTATCAGGGGTGACAGGGTGGTCGAGGAGAGCTAGGGGGAGGGTTAGACTGAGCAACAATATGGTTGGGAACTTATGCTAAACTTTTTCTGTCTTGCTATGGTCCGAACGTCATCCGGCAGCAGGTTCCAGAGTGCAGATCCTGCGACGGACGGCCGAGATTCAGAAGCGCCAGAGCGAGTGGAGGATGGCTGACTGAGCAGACCACTGAACCTCTCATGACGGGTTCTCCTGCCAGCAGATCTGACGAACAGTACAGACAACGTGGCACTAGCTTTCCCGTGAAGGCACCTCCAGACAAACACTAGTACTTAGTAGCTTGCGCTTGCTGAGTTCGCCTATCCGGTACAAGCCGCGCTGTACCAGTAGGGGATGCACGGTTGTGTAGGGTGGGTGGCCGTCGATAACTCGGATAGCCCTGTTCTGTAGAAGACCCAGGCGATCAAGCTGACGACCAAGGAGCGCGGGGAAGAAGGCATAGAGCTCTCCTTCTCACCACCACCATCAGTTCGCGCCTGGTGCCTAGTCGATGCATAGTTGGCGGTATCCGACATAGCAGGCTGGTACCTCATACAACAATGCCAATGGGTTACGGGATAACTGTTTCCCCTGCCCCCCCCCCCCCCCTCTATTATTTTTACCTGGCTAGAACTGCCTCCTCTCCCCTGATTCACTTGTGAGGTCTGCATTCGCCACTAAGGTGTAAAGGCATAGTGGTGGCTTGCGGAAGCGAAGGCTATAGCTTGTGTGTTTCTGAACATTCAAGTGATGCTAACGCGGATCCCGCGAATATTATTAGAACCCTGGTGTAAATCTTCTTCTTTTTTGGTTCTGGCTCAAGCCTTTTGTACGGGAAAAATACCATCATGATCAATAACAGAAATGCAACTAAAACCCAAAACAATTTTAAAATGAAAAGAACTCAAAGGAAATGAAAAGAACCCAAAGAGAAATAAAAAGAACCCAACCAGCACTGGTGTTAATCTACAACATGCGTGGCACTACAGATCCTCGCATGTACATGTAACTTGTTGCACAGACATGTTTCATGCATGCCTTTGTTCGGTAAAGTCGTTATACGCGACGAATTTTCAGGTCTTCAGGCACCAAAAGGTGTCCCTTAATTAATTCTTTAATCCGATCTGTCGTTACTTTCAAGTAAAGGTCGTTATACCCGATCTAAAAATATACGCAAAGGACATGCGACTTGGGCAACAGTGCCGCTAAACTCAATCTGTCGTTCTACATACTAATACTGACTGTCATGTAACGACTTACGTTACATGTACATTTACATGACGTGATTGTACAATCATGTACATGTAAATGTACAGTCATGTTCTACATGTACATGTATGTCTAGAGGCAAAAACCATGTTTTGTTGAAAACACGTTGTTGGTTGACAGCATGTAACACGTCATTGTCATGGTGGTGACAGTGGCTAGTGACTGTTGACTAGTGTTGTCAGCTACATGTATTAAACGAGCTGAGAGAGAGACACCATGCCCATGGGCAGAAGTACATGTAACAGTTGGAAAAGTAAAATACTAGTATTAACTGACCAACGGCCACCTACCCTTCACTTTGTGTGTTGTCGCTATTGCTGTCTATGTCTCTGTGTGTGCGAGTTTATGTGGAGCGAGAATGACCAAGTCCAGAGTGGACGCCTGCATGGGCTCCGTCTTTTCTTTTCTCCTTCTTTTCAGAGTCCCCCTTCTCTTACTATGGTATCAGCGCACAGGCAAGGACAAACAAATGCCTTATCATAAAATTGGAGCATAGTGGTGGTTACAGGTTAGGAGGCCAGACATTAATTACTACATCAGTACATGTACATGTAGGAGTACTTCAGGTGAAGCGGTATCTGAAACAAGTCAATGGGTAACGTACAATGTACATGTAGCTAGGGTCCAGCGGATTCTGCCGGCAGAACAATTGGCAGAAGTCAGTACTTTTTCTGGTAAGTTTCATGCATGTTTGGTGTGTGGATAAAGAAATGGAGCAGAATTCGAGGAATTGCCCGCCATAAGGTTTGTATGGTTCTGCCAATTTTCCTGCTTTTCGAGCAGAATCTGCCACCTTTTCGAGCAGAATCCGCCGGTCCCTACTTTTAGCTGTGACGCTTTCGTTCAGAGATGGCCATGCACCCACCACAGCCGTTGGCCTTCAAATAGCAGTTGACTGAAATTCAAAACGTCTGGATATTTAGCAAGTTCTTGGTGTAGAATGGCGAGGAGAAGACTTCGGCGGGCAGCTGGTGCACGTGGGCATTACATGTAAATCGAAGTACTTCTCACCGGATCATCCCCCGATGTCACCGGTTTTCATGCTTCATGTCTTGGTAACCTCTTCGGCTTCCCTGGAGTCCTGGACTAACGTTGATTTTTAGACTGCCCAATGGGTTTCTATTCTCCACTGAGTTGTCCAGGATCTCACTGCCTTCCATTCTGTCTGGTAAATTCTCAAACAAGTTCTTTCGGTTCTTTCTGAGATCATTGGGTGTGCATCAAGTAACACGTTACTCTTTAGTTACGATACATGTACAATGTACAATGTACATGACATTGTACATGTACATGTACATGTATGTGCCCATTGGTCACCACTGTCATGTACGTATGTATTACTGCACAAGGACCAGTGCAATACCGGCCGATATCTGCACGAACGGCGAAGCCGTAAGTGCAGATATCGACGCCGGTATTGCACGCGTCCGAGTGCAGTAATACATTTATCGCACCCCTGCCACCACACAGTCTGTCACCACCCACTTGACACAGTCTGGTGCAACCCTAGGCTAGAATGCTGCATGCAACCCTGCTATCATTTCACAGTCATACATGATACAACACAGCACAACCAGGCCAGTCGCGTTCATTTTTAGAGGAACACTTCTTTCGAGCAGCTGCTGTATACACGGGAGATCCTGGAAGTAGCGGGACAGCTTGCTCATGTCGTCGTCGTTGATGGGGTGTTTGTGCTCCACCGCTTTGACTTCTCCCGCATTCTTTGGCTTCATGAGGAAAGCCTTCAATGCAATGTTTGCGTCCTTGAACGCTGGGTCACTGTGGACGTTCATGGGCAGCTTCAACTCGACTACCTTGCGATGTATTGCGGAACGGAAACCGAGCAAGCTTGATGCAGAGTAGAACTTCACTCCAGCTTTCTCCGGACGGAATTCGACGTATGCATGTCGCAGAATGTAAACTAGGTCGCTTGCCGTAACCGTACTCAGGTCACAGCGACGTCCTGTGTCTTTACAATACTCGTCGAATAAGCGGAGCCATTTGTCAGTTGCCTGCTCTGTGTTTTTGTTTTTCTGCTCAGAAACGAGGCTGTCGATGGCGGCGTCGGACAGTTTCTCAAATCGGCTGTCGACAGTCCTCTCCAATACTTGGGCGTCTGCTGTCTCGACTCTCACGGAGCTTGTGAAGTATTAGTTGACTTTGCGGACGCAAGCCGGGTCCACATTCGCTTCCGCGACAGCGTCCTCGACCATTTATTATTTGGTGTGCTGCAGCAAGTCAGCAGCGACTGCTTGGCGGAGCGACTTGCAATATTCCCCAGTACACCGCCAGCCAATGACCAGATGAGTATGTGGATGCACTGCAGTGCGATATTGCACCCGGCCGGCGAGTGAGCGTGCAAATAACCTATATCTGCACGCTCACTTCGAAGCGAGCGTGCAAATAACCTATATTTGCACGCTCGCTTCGAAGTGAGCGTGCAAATAACCTATATTTGCACGCTCACTTCGAAGTGAGCGTGCAAATATAGGTTATTTGCACGCTCACTCGCCAGGGTGCAATATCGCACTGCAGTGCATCCACATAAGTCATTGGCTGGCGGTGTACTGGGGAATATTGCACGCTCAGTAAGGCCGCTGATTGGCTCAAACCATGGAGACACTCACGTGGGGTGCGATAAATGTAGATACGCATGTCAGCCGCAGCCGCAGGTCATCCCATAGCCGAACTGGTACGATGGTACATGTACATGTACATGTATGTCGGTGCCAAATAGTGCGAGATACCCAAGTCTGAATAGCATGCTAAAGTAGTAATGGGACGGTTGGCGTACCGGGTAGGTCAAGAACCACATACGTGGAAGTGGGACGCCGCCACCCCATGGTCAGGTGTCAGATGCGGATCCTACACGCGCACGGTGGGGGAGACCGGAGGATACTAGTAGATCAAATCCACCAACCAGAGCGGCAGAGGCCAATGGCCGAAATCCCATTTGCCACATCCATGTTTTCCTCGTTCCAGGGCCAGGCCACGAGTTCCCTGTTCCGTGGGGTATGAACGGCCCTTACGTAGAACATGTATGATCAGATTCTGATGATGTATCATAAGCTGTTGACGGAGCTCCCTCGATTTAGCCTAGGCTAGGGCTAATATAAGGCCTGTCGAGAATCCATAGACACAAAATACAAATGCAGGCGCGGCGACGGCGACATATTCCAGCCTAGTAGTAGATCTACTACTACTAGTACTAGTAGTACTAGCGAAGCTGATACTAGTCTGTGCATGTTACGAAGGTCAGATGACCAAAAGTCAAAAGGCAAAATGTTATAAAACCGGTTCCGAGCTACCTCAACAGGGACAGGTACGACACTCCGGGCCTAGCGCCTTGGCTAAAAGGCTTAGCGGCGTTAGCGCGCGGTATCGGCACAATGACTTATGTGCATGTCATTTTAATACCATGTTTACAATGACCATGGATGACATTGTATGTAGTCTGTATGTGAGGGTCACACTGATTCAGTGATTGGCAACGCGAGAGATCGAGAGTGCTAGTGCTAGTGGAGATTTCAATGGGTTGATATGATCTACATCAATACAATCATGCACAATGAGCCACGTGACTTCGGAAGTCTTTGTAGCCTGGCTTAGTGTACGTGTAGGTACAGACATGTTACTGACAGTAATCATGGTCAGGAGCAGTCAGTACATGACACATACACTCTACAGAGTAGATCTGCAGTAGTACAGACTACAGTAGACTACTCAGTACTCATGCCATGGTACTACAGTACTGTCAGTAGCTTCGACATGTCGACAGGCCAGAACCATGAGAACTGGCAGCCCAGAACGGGCAGCGCAGAAGGACACGAACTGCAGTAGATCTACGGGACGGTCGATGTTCGGCATTGCTCGCGTTGTGAACACTAAACCTGTTCTAGAACCCTGGAAGCTAGCTATCCCGAATAGCTTCCACAGTACACTACACTCTACACTACAGCGGCAAGAGGAGAAAAGGACAATGATCATTGTGTGATCTGTCACTGATCTTTCATACATAGAGGAATTTGAGGCTGATTTGGTGTCTTTCTTTCAGGCGATTTCAAAGATAGAGGTGCGCTGGAGACATAACATATGCGAAATGTTGTTCTCTCCAAAACGGCTACTAGTAGTATATACGGTACAAATTATAGCGACACACCAATTGAGTAGTGAAAGCGAAGGGAGGCAATGGTTTACCACAAAATCAGCTAACATTTATTGTCCTGCGAGTAACAGGTCACTGGTGTGAGATAATAAATTCTCTTCTTAACGCCAGCGTTCGAGCAAACAGCATGGAAGCTGAAATTGTGAAACGCGGTTGGAAGGAGGCTTGTCGGAAATTTCTCCTGTTCGTGTCGCTATGCTTCTTGTACTGCGTGAGTGCCAGCAGCGATCTAACGAGCAGCATTTCCTATGCCGAGCTATTGCTTGACCCGTGTCCATCGGAAAGCCGGGGGCAGCAGAACGGCAGTGGAAAGGCAGTAACGGACACAGTAACTGTCACACCGTTGACCATACTGGAGATTGACTCCACACAAAGTACGGCTCTTACCCCTAATTCATCTCAATTAGCAGTCACCGATTCAGCATGTGGAGGTTTCGGATCTAGTGCATCCAGCACAGGTCAGTAGCCCAGATAAATGTAGATAAACAATAACAATTCATGCTGTTGTGAATACCTGCATTTCTCTGAGGATCTTGTTGAGTGCAGATCTACTGGGTCTGCATGTA
>NC_088644.1:32033001-32050501 GCF_964019385.1 Sycon ciliatum
TCATCACTCTCTACAGCTTCCTGGCAAGTGCGATTAACGCTCTCAGCCCAGCCACACTTCTAGTGATCGTCAAAAAGGAGGAGTTGCCCCATGCTGTCGGTCAACTGCTACTCCCTGCGACTGTTTGCGTATTATGTGGACCACCTGCTACAGGTGAGACATATGCATTGATAACGCAGATGTACAGTAAGCTTGAGGCTTGTATTGAAAGAAAAGGTTTGGGAGATATTACTATATAAACATACTTTCCTGGTAAGATGATGGGTCAGATCATCAGTGATGACAGTCATACAATGTATCAGTGGAAGGTTATAGTATGATGTCAAGTATTTCCATTTTTAGAACTCGGTTTCAACAGTTGAACATTTGGCAAACTTTAGACACGTTCGACAGCAAAAGGTTGAGACGTCGAAGCAAATTTCCGGTTGCTGAATTTCATGTCCACTGCACTGGCAATGCAATGCGAACAGTCGAAAAATCGGATTATGGAAAATCTCTAATGTCTGATGTAGAACTACAACGCCAGATGTGTTTCGTTCGCGCGCGCGCGCGCGCCCGCGGGGGGAGGGGGGGGCATTTCATATGTAAGTGTGTATTCATTAAATTTTGTTTTCTTTTTGTTCAGGGGTGAACAACTACCGTATTTTCCAGAGTATAAGTAAGCCTCACGTGACACGCCAGTCATTTACACAAAACTGTCGGTGCGGCGTATAGTATACGATGGTCAAACCAACGGTGGTAAATGGGGTGGATGTCTGTAATTCGTGAGAAAAATCTGGGCGCGGCTTATACTCCGGAAAATACTGCATGGCAATTATTCTCTTGCCCACTTGAAAGATATTTCTTGGAGTAGGTAGTTGGTATGTCGCTGTTTGGAAGAACCAGTACTCAGCAGACCACTAGAACTAGGGTCGAGAGATATTATTTCCACTCGAATCACCCCAGCTGCATAAGACCACCTGCAGACGGGACCACATTTGCAAGGTCTAGTGAGTGGAGGGGGTTACAGTCCATTCATATCAAGATGGGCTCTGGCCCTGATTAGCTCCCGTATTTGGTGATTTTTCGTGATTTTATCGTGGACGGTGCCTTACAGCGAAAATTGAAATCAGAAAAGGGTCCAAAAAAGGTACCTCAACTGGGGTTCCAACAGCGCAATGTACTGTTGCAAGTGCAAGTGAAACGGCCTGGATTTTCATGGTTTTCCCAATCCAGTGCTTTTGGTGCAAATCCTACTTTGAGTAGAGATTGATGTCCAGGCTAGGTGATGTGCAGTATTGGTACATCGGCAGAAAGAGTACGCTAAAACCAGCAATTCATGTCCTGCACTGTTCATCTGTACAATCTTGGCACGTATCACGTCAGTTTCAGCACCCAGTATACGACTTTCAGGGCTGGACGGCCACTACTTTAAATATACTCGAATCCAACTCGCCCCTAGGAAGAATGAGCAAGTGCTTAGGTCGATATGGTTGGGAGAGCAAAAGCTTCTACATTTACTGTACGCATGCCAACTACGTGTGTGTGTGTGTGTATGTGTGTGTGCGCGCGCTCGTGTGTGTGTGTGTCTGTATGTTGATGTGATATCCTGCAGGCTGGCTATACGATATCAGTGGGAGCTATGCACTGCCCGTAGCCGTCGGTGGTGGAATTATCGTCCTCTCCGGACTTTGTGAGCTGTACCTTTTCGCACGTGTGCAGAGACAGAAGCGCAATACGTCCAAGAACACGATCGTTTTCTCAGGACCTGCTCCAGTCGCCGCGGAGAGCAGTGCAGTGGCAGATACTATGATGTATATCAGTGTTCTTCCTAACGAGGTTTCACTGTAATTGCGGTGCATGGTGTGAATGATATATTGGCCGCTTCACGTTTCTGAGTAATACCAAGAGTGCATAACCCCCCAGAGTGTGCAACGCCGATCCAGCTCTGCATAGGGTTTTGGTCGAGCGTAATCGGATCTTCTGATGTCATGCGTACACTCCACACCACCGCAAGCCCGGGCTCGAGGCAGGGCACTGTTGTTTTTGATCCGAGTGTACCCGCGACTCCCCGGGTTCCCCTCAGATGTGTGCGGTACTATGACACAAAGATCCGATTACGCTCGACCAAGACCCTATAAGAGCTGGATCGGGCGTTGCACACTCTGGGGGGGGGGGGGGGTATGTACTCTTGGTCATACTTCAGTGTGCTTGATCTATTGTTCTTATTTCACTTTTAAGCCTGATGCACAATACCACTTTTGCGACGTACTGAGCGCTGAGCGAATTGCTTTTCATATTATTTCACGGAGAGTCTGTGATGCGCAATGCGCGATGCATTGCATCAAAATCCTGCATAGCACACACAGTAGGTACCGCACTCGAGCTGGAGAGCATTTGCGTTTTTTTTGTTGAATGTCCCATGTAAAAAAACTTATGTCTACGCATAACCTGACTTTTTGAAACAAACTTACCTCAACGTTGGGGCTAGGCTACAACCAGCGATGGAAAAATTGAAGAAAGAGGTTTGAAACGTTGCTTGTCGTGCATGGCATTGCATATCTGGTATTGCGCATTGCGCGTTTAGGGAACCGTGGCACCAAAAATCGTTGTACATTGTAGTACTGTTGAGATACCGAATTCAAATAAATCAATATTATTATCAAACATCCTTTGTTTTATGTGAGTAATGTGTGGTGTTATCTCCCAGAAATTTACATCCAAGTGCTCAATCTGCGGAGAGAACTGTTTCGTCCTTTGTGGACTCAAATGCCATCTGCTCTGTCCCTGCCATCAATGACGCATTTTTAGTGGTACATAACTTTGAAATACGGGCCAAACCTTTTCGGCCCATCCGCAAGGCAAAGCAATAAAACAGTTTTAAAATTCTGGAAAATAAAGAAAATATATAATTAGACGAGTAATTAGACATGTAAATGGATAGAGGTCTGCTACATTTCGTGCTATACGAGTTCTCAATTGGACGATTCCAAGTCGGTTGACAAGAAAATAGCATACGTGAGCAATAGCTTCTCATTGCGTCACTGTTGGAATATCGAAAAGCCACGAGGTGGCACAGATGCCAAGTCAATAGCAACAAGTATTAAAGTTGAAAAAAATTGGCCTAGCAGTGCTGTAAAGAGTACAGGTTGATTCAGTTACTAGTAGTAAATACACAACTATGAACATTGAAAAGCAGTGCATGGATGGTCCGGGCCACTGACTTAGTACATCATGGATTCTGAAGGTACACGATGATCCATGGCTATGGGAACGGGTACTTGGCGAGCAATCAAACAGCTTTCCGCACGCTTCTGTCTCAGCACGCGCACAAAGAGGAACAGCTCGGAAATTCCGGACAGGAGGAGAATTCCACCGCCGATGGCTGCTGGCAACGCGTAACTACCACTGGCTTCGTACAGCCAGCCTGCAGATTATCACATCACAAAACACACACACACACACATATACGCACACAGATTTAATATGGGAGAAAATTGCATATAAGAACATATGAGCACAGATATGGCAATGGCAGTCAACTAGAGGGCATGCGCTCATGCACCATTGAATAGATGGCTGTAGCAGTGTGTACATATAAAGATACCATATGAGCACAGCAGTAACCTCCCGACATGCTTGGCGGGTATTGTGGCCTCTCACATAATAATTGTGATCTAGGACTCTGCGCGCTGCTGGGTTCTGGCTTCGCTAGGCGTCACAGCTACGACACTGGGCGACATTAAACGCCTTTGGAAATGTTGCAATCGCTCGCATAGATCACTCAGCCGTGTGTTACATGCGAACAAAAGCACACCCACGCATGCACAAATGACGTCGTTGGTCAGGCATACTCTGTCACCATGCGCCGGCGTGTACCTTCTCCAAAGATCGGGAATGCACTTAACTGTGGCCATCTCGTTATCAATATGCGGAGACACTAACTTACTGCAGGAAATATTTCATAATCTAAACTTCATCGCCAACACCACGCTCTATATGTCACTGCACCTATTTGCAGCATTTTGAATACTACTCCCGGCGCATTACAGCACGTTAGTATCCCTAGCGACATTGTGGCTATGAGAGCACTACATAGGGCAATGCTCTAAGGGCATACTTCGCATTCAGGACCGCCGGAAGCAGTTTTATGTTGGTCCGGTCGTACCACAGTCTTTCATACTTTGTGTATAATATGGCGGGGGACATAATTACGCCCTCGTCAGCGTTGGTAGCTACAAAGTTGGTCCGGTGTTAACCTGATCCGTGAACCGGACCGTTTTCGGCGGGCCTGGCATTAGTCGACTCAAGCTGAACTGATGATTGGTCAATGGACTTGAATCACCGTAACGAGGCGCATGCAGCAAACATGTTCTGCTTTCTTGCAGGTTCGCCAAGTAGAAGGCTCGATGCGCTACTCGTGTGCTCTAGTCAGCAGTTGTTTGTGAGTTAAAAGCCATGCTTTTATCCTCGTTCTTTACGTGATATATCGACCTCATTAATTGTTCAATAATATGAAGAGGGTAAGCAGCAGCATTCGGCCGCTGAAAGTTTTGTGTCAACGCAGAAATAATATGAAGAGCTGAGATGCAAACCCGATTTGCGCCAAATTTGAGAAAATCAGATTTCCAGCTCAGTGTAATCAAAAGATCCAGGGGCACTAGCAGACACAATTTCTAATTCAAAATCTGACTAGACCCATTTCAAAACTGGAACCCAAGTATGGATTTAGATACAAACCTCAGATAAAATGAATCATTTCTTGGCCACTATACGAAAAACGATGAAATGGATTTAGCGAAATTAGCTCTTCATGGTATATAAATCCACGGCAACTAACCTGCTGCAGGTGGGCCACATATCACGGAAACAGATGAAAGAAGAATGATTTGGCCAGCAGCATGCGGCACCTCATCTCTTTTCACGACCTCCAGGACAAGAGGGCCGTACAGAGTACCAACTCCACTGATCAGGAAGCTGTAGAGAGTGATGAAGTAGCGGAAACTAGTCACTGACGTCACCAGCGCACTCAGGCCACAACACAGGCCAGCCAGCATCATAACTATGCCCTGCAACAGAATAGCTGACACCGACAAGTACTCCACTATCAAGCCGACTGCCAGACCGCCTCCGAACGTACCAGCTCCTACGAGCATAACCTGGAAGAAGCTGTCATCACGGCTGCTACCAATGGCCTGTGAACGATGTTTCTAAGAGAACAAGAGCACATCAGAAAACACATAAAGGAACATAAAATACCAGGCATTCGGAAAAGGGCTAAGGCGTTCTCGAATTCCTACCTCTACACCCCCCCCCCCCTCCCCCTGCTCGTCCCTCTTTGGCCAATAACTGGTCTTCAAAATCCCGGTCAGATATTGCTCAGAGACAGAATGAAAGAATAGTTGTAGCAATGTGATGCGACTGGCTTCTTTTAGTAATCATCTAGAGCTAGACAGATTTCAATGTACTACTCACCGCTGTGACAATAGGGAAGAAATACACCAGGGAGAGTGTGAAGGTTAGGATGACCAGAACTGTGAAGTTCAGATTGCGATACAGTGCCAGGCCGCGAAAAAATGATAACTTGGTCTTCTCGCCAAACTGCTGGAGTCTGGTGCGTATACTGTTGGCTTCTTCAGATGATGTAGATCCTATCGTGTTCACGTCCTTTGTCACGTCACCATCAGAACTACTTGATCCGGTTGCAGAGATTAACTGACTTGTTCTGGCCTGTTTGTATCCATCAGATGGTAGCTTTCCAGGTAATACAATGACTGTGAGCAGTGTAGCAATGCTGGTGAAACCCAGTACACGATAGTACCACTGCCAGCCACCATACTGGATAGCTGACCGCCCTGCCAACGCAAGAAGTATGGCACCAACCCCACTCGAGGAACTTGCTAATGTCAGCAGCAGTGACTTGCGACTGGAGAAGGCACTGTCGATGACTGGAGTTGGAAGTGTAAAAACCAATCCTCCTCCGATTCCCGAGATCAAGCCGCGGGTGATGTACAATATATACAGGTCATTGGCGAATGAGCTGCCAAAGCTTCCAACGGAGAATACCAACAATCCCAGGATAGCTGATTTCCGCGCGCCGAGTACTTCGAATGTAATGCCACTTATCCAGGATGTTCCAATGCGTAATGCGGAATAGATGGAGGCCACCCATGCTACAGATCAAGATACAAACACACAAAACACATGTAAACACACACACACACACACACACACACACACACACGCACATACATGCATTAGGGTATCCGCCCCGGTGCAATGCTCGCTGAGTTTCTCGCAGTCAGAGCACTCTGACTTTATATTGACAACTTCAGGCAGTTAACAAATTAATGTTTTTTTACTCACTAGTGATCAATGCGGTCTGTTTGGCGAGTGACACCGCTGCGGAGACCTGGTAACGGTGAAACAGCTACTTCCTCCGCCCAGGCAAAATTTTCGCTTATCTTCTTCAGCCCAATGACAGGTGTCTGACAGCAATTTTTGCATCTTGTGCACTTCACCATCATACAAATCTGCTCGTTCAGGCGTACCAGTTCCAAACAAGTCGGCGAAGTCGGCAAAGAGTAAAGAAACATCTAGAGTAGAGCGCGTTGAATGCGAGTGAACTGGTAAAAAAGACACGAAGTCAGTCACTAGTCAAGGTGGGTGCTGCTAGAGTACCACTGCTGGCACTGGAGTACAGAGCAGAGGTGTCATGTTGCGAAAAGCTAGTGTGTTTGATTGCATCCTGCTCAAGGTGTGTGTACGGTAAAAATGCACGCGAGCTTGAAGCTGAGAAAGCCACTCGACTCAGCGACGCTCGCCCACATACGACGCTCGTACTGCAAAATGAACCAGAATCGGCACTGGGCAAAACAGTTGGAAAAGAAAGGCTTCGATGACAGGGTTGTCACTCGCCCAGCTCATTCGCCTGATGTCAACGTGAACGGTCCAGCAAAGCGACGCTGGCTGAGCTCGCCAGCTTCGGCTGGAAAGAAACACAACCGATCGTACTCGTGAAGGAGGTGAAGAGCTTGGGAAAAAAGTGTCGATAGAAAATATTTGCGCTTCTGGAAAGTGCGAAGTACTACCCGACAACAAGTGCTGCGTCGGCTGATGACAAAGGATGCCTTCTACATTTTTCGACTTGGAGAGTTTCTCTTGATGTTCAACGACTCCTCAACTCATTCTGAGTCGTTATAAGCCGTTCTGAGAACCTGGAATGTATCAGTAAAAACTGTAAAGATAAGCGAAAATTTTGCTTGGGCGGAGGAAGTATCTTCATGTACTAGGACGACACGATCATCAGACCTTGTCACTATTCGCCTGCATACTTTCAACCTCGCGAATAACACCAATTTACCCATGCACGATCGAGGGTCGTTATTGAATATCCACAAGGCTGTCTGTATTTCTATTAAAAAAAACTTCCATGCACGTATGGAAACCGTGCAGTCGCCTGAAACACTGCAGAGCACGACGCCGTGCAGTTCAATACAATCTACTACTTCTGTTAAAGTCATTGCAAGTACAGAGAGTGTAACAGTTAATGCTCTGGTCGACAGCATGTCCGGAGGACAGAGGTATACAATACAGGCGCATCACTGCGTTTTTCCTGTTGGTCAGGCTATTCTGAAGAGCACTGCGGTCTGCTCTGCGTTCAGTTAATGTCACAGTGGACTGAAGGCTCCACCTGACCACTATCCATGGGGTTGTTGGTCTGGTTAGATGTGCGGAGCAACATGCCGAGAGTTTGGAAGGAAGTCGTGTTTGTCCTAAAAATGCTCACAGTGTATGATACAAATTATACATGCTGTAACTTCTATGACAGGGCTGGATATCTCCTAGTTCACATTCGACCGGTCACGGCGGGAGCGATGGGACGCGGCGTAAGGAGCAATGGGAACCAACAGGACACTCGTGGCACCAATTGACGCCGCCCGACGTGACCAAAAGGAACGGGAACACCACCGTACTACGTACAAATCAGCAAGCGGCATAAGAGTCGTATCTGTTCAACTTCTCCTACTGTATGCGGGGACGCGAGCGTATACAACTGCTGCATTACGACTGTGAGCTGTAGACCATGCACGGAACTGCAACTTTGAACATTCTGCTAGGACTGTGGCTTATGACTTGCGCCGATCTGCGTTGACCATAGCAACGCTACTTCATGTCGTGTCGTACAAATCGTACAAGGCTTTACAGCTCGCAACTGCCTTCGCAACAGGCTCTTACATTACATACCACCTGTGCTCCGTCGAATGTGAAATAGGCTTATATATCTTTGTCATGACCATGACATAGTGATGTTCTGCTTGAAAATACAACAACATGTACTGGGTTCATCTGTCTGGAACCCGTACTACACGAACCTGTTTTAGAAGCACCAGATCCAAAGCCTCCACAGCCTTCGTCAGAGACTGTTGCAGATGAATTGGTAAGTGTGGTGTTAGTTATCTCCGGTACTGTGAAAGTGCTGGCAGTTACTGCACCTGGTACTACATCTCTACTGTAATTTTGTTGCTGTTGGCCTCCTGTTGGACACGGGTCAAGCAATAGTTCAGCATAGGAAATGCTGCTCGTCAGATCGCTGCTGAAGCTCACACAGAACAAGCAGCATAGCGACAAGAACAGGAGAACTTTCCGACAAGACTCCTTCCATCCAAGTGGTTCCAGAATTTCAGAATCCATTCTTTTTGCTTTAGCGCTTGCTCTTAGCAGAGAAATAATGTTTATGTCACACGTCTTGCAGCACATGCACAGTCGGTGCTAGCTTATTTTGAAGTGGTAAACCATTAGCATGACTGTTGCAACTTCCCCCAGGATTCATTTCAATGAACGAATTCAGACAAATGTTCAGCGCACAGCTATTTCACCAGTTACTAACTACCTTCCAAACCAAGCAAAACTAATGTTACTTGAAACGCACTACAATCATTATAAAAAATATAATGACACTGTAAATCATGAATGACTACAATGTGTATGTATACTGCACACCGATATCTGCAAGAACGGCGAAGCCGTAAGTACAGATACTGCACTGAGTCTGTCGTGGACATGGAAATCCGGTCGCACATCTAGCGGCCCCAGGGCGATGGCCATGTAGCCTGCAGCACGCTGGTCGCATCGTGCACTAGTTCAGTACTACTGAGTACTACTAGTTGTTGGAAGGCCGTGGCGTTGGTTAGCGCTATCGTCGAGCAGTGCTCAAGCTGACCATATCTCACTCACGCAACGGTCTTCGTGTTCAAGAAGACCACACGAACTTAAGGGGGACAACACCATTCGCGGCCCAAATCAGACCGCATACAATTGAAATAGGCATATCATGAAAACGGATTGGCAGATTGCCTTCAAATTTTCTATGTTCAATCACTATATACTGCTCCACAATGTAGGCACCAAAAAGAGAATTTACAGTTCATGCCAGTAATGCTTGATGGGCTACACTAATTCTTCACGGGTGCGCACAAACAGCAATTTTTTTGGACAACTTTGCAGCAAGATGTATCAACATAGACAGTTCCAAAATGCAGCAAAACCCAGTCCATATGCCTATGCAGGGAATGAACTACAATGAACTCTATCTGACAGGTATTACTACCCCAAATGCAGAGACAAAACAGGACGAGCCGCAAAACGCGTAAAATAGAAGGCACTGTGGGAGCTCAAAATCCAATGTAAAAGGTCCTATGATCACCATTGTAGTTCAATCCCTGCGCAACAAGTCACTGATTCCAAAAATGTATGGGTTGATAGGTCTAAAATAAACACACTAGCCGCAATCATGTCCAAGAAGGCAGAAAAAGGCCAAAAAGCACAAACATTTAGGTGTCCTTTTCATAGATTCTAAGACTATTGTTCCAACTAAAACCCACCAGCCTCATATGTGACACCCTCAGCTTCCACAATCTGCTCCTCAATTCCCTTCCTGCACCTCCTCCTTTTTTTCCTTCGCTGTTTTTCCTCCTGCTTCATCTTCTTCTCAGCCTTGGCCACTCTAATACTATCCAACATGAGCTGGCGTTCCGCAAAAACGCCAGGTGCGGTTGCAGAGAGGGATATGGCCCGACTTCCACTTCTCATACTCGTCAGCTGTGACTTCACTATGCGCCTGGCGAGCTTTCCACAAGCTGAAGCCATGGCAGTACTTGGAAGCTAGATGCACATCAAGGACCTTCCCGACTTGCCAGTCAATTGCCGTAAACGCACCGTGTAGGGAGGAAAACCCGCGCTTCATTCACGTACCATCATAGGTGACAGCAGTTATATGCTTAGGCCTGTCCATTGTCTTGTTCATCTGCTGCTTCGTTCATGCTGATTTGCGCAACTGACCTTGCCGCCTTGCACAATGCTCGCTGGTGCCGCTGGAATGCAGATAGCTGAACAGGTGGGGCAAATTCATGAGGCCGCAAAAAATTTGCCAGCCAACATGGCCAATTCCCAGCGTGCGCAATGCCAGAACACTGCGGCGATTGCACTCATAAAACTGTCCTGACTTCTCCACCACTGGCAGGCTGGTGCCTGCTGAACACTGGCTCTTCATTGCAGCATGTGATTCTGACAGTGGATGCAAGGCCAGAACGTGCAGTTTCAGCAATGGTCAGCTCACCTCCACAGTATTTTACACGAGCAAGCAGAGAAAATCAAATTTCGTAAACAATTCAAGTCCAGTGGCGTCTGAATCACAACTTTCAGCGATTGGGCCATGACAGTCTTCAGAGAACGAGGAATCACTTGAGGGAGCAACTGTCTGAGTTCGAGGCCAGCGCACATCCATCAAAGCTCTCCTCCGAATCCGACTCACTATCGCTCAGTTGAATCCATTAATTTTTTATTATGATCACTGTATTCTTATTTTTGGAACGCCATCGTACAACTTGCGCTTCGAGGCGGACTCTGGCACTGCTTCAGCTTCATAAACTCCCTCAGCAGCTTCCTGGACAGGTGCTGCGTGCAGTGAGAATCTTCTCTTTGCAGGACGCTTGCACGACCTGCTCTTCTTGTTCCCCATTGTGCATCGCGCTCGAAACTGCAACACTCAACAGCAAAGAAGTCTTTGGGAAAGAAATTTTGCACTTTTTTTGCACGTGGCACGGGTCACTGCTGCCATGGCAACAAAATTTGGAAGTAAAAGCGCTTCAAAACTTCCAAACTCCACGGCCACAATCTTGACAGCTCGTTTAGTGCACGAGCATCGCGATGTGTACAATTTTTTTCAACTTTTTAGTGTACGAACATCGATGTGTACAAATTTTTCAAATATTTTCAAATTTCAAACGGTCATATGACTGCAACGGTTGGTCCGAATCGCTTTAAATTTGGAATACTGACACCTCAGGGCATATGCTTTGATTTCCAATAGCAAAAAGGTGACAAATCGAAAGTTGGTTTTTTGACCCCTGGAAGGTGGTGTCCCACCTTAAAGGGGAAGTTAAGGCAAAAATTAAAATTTCACCAGTTGTAGTCTTCGGGGTGCTGAGTCGAATGGTCTTGGTCCGAGAAAGCTGAGACGCTCCCTTCCTACTTGAATCCCAATCGAACTCGCGCACTTCCACCGAAACTGGGTGACTGCGCCCTACTAGATGGGGATTTGTATGCAAAATGTCACTAAAAGCGCCGTTTCGTTCTTATAAAAGCACGGATGACCGCGATTGGCCCATATGTTGTAGTCGTTTGGACGCTGAGTCGACTGGTTTTGGTCCGAAAAGGCTGCGATGCAGCGTTCCTCCTTTATTCCCAATCGAACATGGTTGAACAAGCGGTCACGTGCTCCTGCGTACACCAGTCAGCTGGTCACCGTGCCTGCAGGGTACAACTTACTAGCCTGTTTGACCTTTTTTGGGTGCAGTCCTGTCACTCGAGTTGAACTCGAGTTGAACCTTGGTGTGAATTAGTTGTCGCCTGCTGGCGTGGTGACCAGGTGATTTGGGCACCCAGGAGCACGTGACCACTTGTTCAAGCATGTTCGATTGGGAATAAAAGAGGAACGCTGCATCGCAGCCTTTTCGGACCAAAACCAGTCGACTCAGCGTCCAAAAGACTACAACATATGGGTCAATCGCGGTCATCCGTGCTTTTATAAGAACGAAATGGCGCTTTTAGTGACATTTTGCATACAAATCCCCATCTAGTAGGGCGCAGTCACCCAGTTTCGGTGGAAGTGCGCGAGTTCGATTGGGATTCAAGTAGGAAGGGAGCGTCTCAGCTTTCTCGGACCAAGACCATTCGACTCAGCACCCCGAAGACTACAACTGGTGAAATTTTAATTTTTGCCTTAACTTCCCCTTTAAAACTTGTGACCACAATTATTTCCATGTTACAAATCGTTTCCTTGGCTCACCTTCTGAGTTCTCAATCTAGTTTTGGTTTGCTTATTTTTTTCCTTTCTTGCCCTTCTTGTTTTCTTCTTTCCCCCTCTCTTACCAATTTTCACATCTCACGTATCTCATCAATCAAGCGAAAACAGGAAACCCCCTGGAAAGGCGAACAGCCTTTGGGGAATCCTTAAAACGAGAGAGCTTGGAAGCTCAGGGCCCTGCGCTATGCTTTGTTGCCTAGCTCATCGTGCATGTTGGTAGAACTGATGGAAATGCTTTTTCCTTTGATTAGCTACATCATTGTATTGCAAAAACGTTTCAATGAGATACTGAAGTAACGTCTTCTGCCAAGCTATGGAACCGGCGCTGACTCTGCCGATCACGGGCGTTCTGGAGTCGACGGAATGTCTGTCCTGACGTTTCCTGGGACCGGCGCTGACTCTGCCGATCACGGGCGTTCTTCTTCTTATTATTATTATACTGACGGCAACTAACATCCATTCTGATTGCATTTACTCGTCTCCCTACTTCGTATTAGGCCTTGGCGGATAATGCTCGAAAAGGTGGCAGATTCTGCTCGAAAAGCAGTGAAATTGGTAGAACCATACAAACCTTATGGCGTGCAATTCCTCGAATTCTGCTCCATTTCTTTATCCACATACCAAACATGCATGAAACCTACCAGAAAAAGTACCGAATTCTGCCAATTTTTCTGCCGGCATTATCCGCCAAGGCCTACTTCGTATTTCTTTCCAGAAAATCTCCCCATACAGCAGGGAGTCGTTTACATAATATGACTCCCTGCTATACATCTACATGACTGTATATACGTTATAATTATGATGCTATCGGCCTACATGCGATTCCCGGGCTGGTCGACAGGCGGCCCAGCCAGCCTGCTAGTGGGATCTCGGCCTCGCACACAAATCCACACAAAATGTTACTGCACTGAATGCATTCCCCCATACACTTCGCATATATATTCATTCTCTTGATGGTACCGTACTCTTGATGGTACGGGACAGGTACGGGATAGCGCCAGGCATGTCGATGGCACAAACAAACAAAAGTATTGTGGCCAGCTGTCTTTGCTGGTACGGTACAGTACGGGACAGATACGGGATAGCGCCAGGCGTGACACAAACAAACAAACAAACAAACAAACAAACACCAAATTAAAGCTGTGTGGACCCTGGCTAGCGCCAGACGTTACTGAAGTAACGTCTTCTGCATAGCTACGGGAATAAATAATAATAAATAAAAGATCGGCTTGGATATGACGAGAAAGTGTTGGAAACCACAACATGTTAACAGGGAAAGCAAAGTTTGCAAACCTTTCAGGGTTTATGCAGGAGGGGATCGACATTAATATTTTTTTGAAGTGCAATCTCCTAGAGAATCGTGAACAACAGCAACTCCAAATTCGCCGTTCACCTACATGTAGGTGTTCATTGCGACGGTCGCAAAACCTTGCCGTGGCAATATTCACGAGGCTGACTTACACTTTTTGTAGGTCATCAACTACATCATGTTTGTACCGGACCAACCCCCCCCCCCCCCCCCCCAGGGATAAGAGGATTATGCCGGCATAATTTTTTGGCATAATTAGGTCCTTTTATATAGGGAGCATAAAATGGCATCCGAAAAACAACGGCAGATGCCCAATGAGGCTGTTACACAAAACTGCCATTGACGGCATAATTGAAGGCATACTTTTTGGCACAATCAGGTCCTTTCTGAGAAGGAGCATAAAATGGCATCCGAGAAACAAAGGCAGATGCCCAACGAGGACACCTGCTATTGAAGGACCATACATAGCGCTTCTTGTCGATTTGGAATCGTATTTTAGCAGCCACTATAAGACATCTTCCAAAAGTTCAGCGTTTGCTTGTGAATTTGATATTCCTGTTGCATACCGGTAGTATTGTAGAATTTTCAGCCTCGTGTTGTGGATGCTTCAGTTATGTCAGTAGCCGGAGTCACGGCGGAGTGCCTGAGGGTGTGAAGGCTTCGGTGTCATCATCAGTGGATATGACTCACCCTGGTTGCCAACATACAGGATAGATGTATTGGTTCTGGGTGGCTCTGATTACACTAGCGGCATAAACGCATTGTTAATGCCGATAATCAGCGCAATAAATAAAGGAAGTTACACATTCAATACACAGGCCAATCGCATATTTCATTTCCGTCTCCACGAAAACTGGTTAATGCTGATAATGTGGAAAAGTAGTTCGGCTACAGCAATGATAATGCGAAATCATCAAATAAATATCCTTGTATAAAATACTCCAGCATGCATGGCCACTGCAATGTCACAAAGATGTGCAGTGCATGCAGTGAATTTGTCCAGGGCTTGTTAAGGCGTCTGCCACAACAACACTTTTCAAGACTACGGGAGCAGGTACTTGGGGAGCATTCGGCTGTTTCTTCTCCCAGCTCTTCTGCTTCCACACGCGTGCAAAGAGGAACAGCTCGAAAACGCCGGCCAGAAGGAGGATTCCGCCACCAATGGCTGCGGGAAGTGTGTAACTTCCACTGACTTCGTAAAGCCAACCTACAGGTAATTATATTACACAAAACACACATACAGAACAGAACAACAAAGACAATCAAGGCTTGTTTGCTGCTACTACAGGTTTCATGCTCTCGCAATCATCAGGCAACATGCAAAACACAAATACATAGATATATCACACAACCACTGTCTGATGTCTGATCAATATTGATCCGTGACACTCAGTCTTGAATCAGCGTAACAGCAGGGCAGTTCTATTCGCCGTTCTTTATATGTGCAGAAGGCTATATATCATGCTTAGGCGTATCAAACACTCTCCAGCTACCACAACCATCTCCAAGTACCCACACACAGCACGATCACACGCATACACACAGCCATGTGCGAGTGCACAAACGCACACGCAAGCGCACACACACACGCAAGCGCGTGTACACACACACGCAAGCGCGTGTACACACACACACACATGTGCGCGTGCACATACATACACACTTTATGATGACATCGTATCTCAACTTGAGGTCAGAATTATAAGGTATTGGTAATCAAACAAATATCACCATGCCGATGTACCTCTCCAGGGATAGAATTCAACTGTCAAGAGTAACATGCGACATTGTCAAACAAAGTCCAGAAGAATTTATTCTGAATGCCTCAGGTCATCGGGTTTACTGGCATGCTGATTATGTTCTATGTTTCCCACTCACCTGCTGCAGGTGGGCCACATATTACTGAAATAGTGGCCAGAAGCACCAACTGACCGACGGCATGTGGCACTTCATCTGTTTTGACGACTTCCAGCAGAATGGGTCCGCCGAGAGCGCCGACGCCGCTGACCAGGAAGCTGTAGAACGTGTTGAAGTAGCGGAAACCGTTCACCGTCTTCACCAAGGCGCTGAAGCCGCAGCACAGGCCGCACAAGATCAAGATCACGCTTTGCGTCAGAATCGGTGACACGGTCAAGTACTCCACTATCAGACCGACTGACAGGCCGCCGCCGAAAAAGCCTGCGCCGACCAGCATAACTTGCAGGAAGCTATCGTCACTTCCATTGCCAATGCCCTGTGAGCGATGCTTCTACGAGTGCAAGACAGAAAATACAAAAAAATTCACCCAACATTTAAAAAATGGCAGACTAGTATGGCCAACAAACTTTCAAAGTAAGTGTCGAATAACAGTTTGCCTAAAACTCGAATCGTACAACATCAATTTGACAACAACAAAAACATAAC
This sequence comes from Sycon ciliatum, assembly GCF_964019385.1. Lineage (NCBI taxonomy): Eukaryota > Metazoa > Porifera > Calcarea > Leucosolenida > Sycettidae > Sycon > Sycon ciliatum. The sequence goes on from NC_088644.1 coordinate 32,049,060, forward strand.
CACCTGCTATGGGGCTTTTAAGTTAAACTATTATTACTTTATTATTGTACTGATCAACAAAAGATTGACATAATACGAGGAAAATGTTTTTTTGGATTAAGTACGGACTCAGATAAGATGTACATCGGGCCATTACGTACAAATTTCATGGCATCAATGTTTCCTCCATAAAAGCGCAAGCAAAGGGTTTACTGCTACGGTGGAGCAGATAGAGCGTGCGTACTTCCTTCATAGGATGAGATGTTTTGGTGGGCAGAGGAAATAACACCCACTGATGGGAATCCATACTTTTCTAGTTTTTTTCTTCAGTAAATCTACATTAGTGTTGAAACGATCTCACCGGATACTCGTTAGCTCGCTCGCCAGAAACTCCGCTCGTTTGTGCGGCCAGCTCGTTTGCACTAACGAACACCGTACTCCGTACACATGGCAGTACATGTCGACGGGGAGTCGTAAAAATATTTTACGACTCCCTGGTCGATCGAGAGTCCAGTCCCGCGCAAAGTGAAAATCACTCGCAGTTACAGGTGACTGTATGCCTGCACGACACTTGAGTTGTTTCAGTTGTCGTTGCAGCTTTGGTGGACTCTACTGATGTCTTGTTCCGCATCTGCTGACCTGTCGCAGGATATGCTTCAGTCACCTCTCCATTCGAGTGAAAGTTACGCTCAGTCGTTTGGAAGTTTTCTCCCGCGATGCAGCGAAGACCAGGGCTACTTGCAATCTTTGCAAAACGGTCTATTATTACAAAGGCTAATCCACGACGGCGCTGAAAAGACATCTCGACACCAAACAGCAGTCCGAAGTGAAGCAGCAGCAAATCCAAAAGCCGGCGGTGATAATTTGAACCAGCTGAAAAAAATCGAACTTAGAAAAAAAATTATTCAAAAACATAATCATATTTGTCACATCAATGAAACTCGTTAGATCGCTCGATAGCTTGCTCGTTAGTGGAACTGATCGCTCGTTTGTTATAGATACGCTCGTTTCAACACTAATCTACATGTCAGTCGGCCGTCAAGAAGCCAGCACGCTGTTTGGTCAACATGCAGCTGGCAGATCCAGAGGCATGAGTGGAATTCTGGCTAACTCCACCACCATCCTGCAGGTATGTAGTGTCACGTACATGATAATAATGGGCCCCACCACCACATTCCTTTACTCACTTCAGTGTCTGGAGATATGTGGATTTTGTAGAAAGAATGAAGAAACAAATACCACTCCATATCATTGGAAGCACTAAGCACTAAAATCCAGTCCAGAACGTATGGCTGAGAGTCAATCAGAATAATGGATGTTTAAAGCGGGTATGAGCTGGGTATGAGGCCCGTGGACCCAACACTGCAAAAAAAGTACTGTGAGTTCTCACCATACACCAATTCATCATTACAACCCGACACAATCAAGTCCGTATCTACTGGTCTCTACCCACCCCCACCCCG